>NW_028120605.1:0-141446 GCF_965178545.1 Coloeus monedula | reverse complement strand
CTGGGATGAACTGCCTAGGGAATGCTATTACTGACAGCCCGGTCCTAGCCCCGGCTACTGGAAATGGGCGGAGGTGAAGAGGCAAGTGCCAGAGTTGCTTGGGGATGATGGAATTGTGGTGTTTGGCTGTGCCCAGAGGGGCAGGTTGGGCATTTCTGTGTGTCTGAGGACCGGTTTGGGTGCTGGGGAGCCCGGGGAGCCGAGCTCTCAGTGCATTCCCAGCTCACCCGGGGGTGGGGAGCTGGTGCAGGGCTCTGGTCGGGCTCGGGGCAGGCCCTGGCCCCGGCACAGACACGCTGGGGTGCTTTGGGGCCGCTTGGGGAGCTCGTGGGAGGAGAATGAGGGATGGTGCTGGGCAGAGCGATCGGCCTGTGCTCGTGTCAGCGCAGCCGTGCAGGGCACTGGGATCTGGGTAAAACACCGGCTCTCCTGGTGTTCAGGGAAGCAAGGTCTGTATTTATCCATACATATTTATCCCTACATATTTATCCCTATATTTATCCATGGATTATCCATATATGTTTATCCATATACATTTATCCATATTTTTATCCACGTATTTACCCATGAATTTATCCCTTATATTTACCCATGTATTTACCCAGGTATTTTATGAACACTCAAGTGCCATATCCATGTATTTTATGAGCACTTCCAGGGTTGGTGACTCCCACACTGCCCTGGGCAGCTGTTCCAGCGCTGGACAACCCTTCCCATGCTGGGCCAGGAGATGGATTCTGGAAATGCAGACTCCGAGGAGCAGGGGATTAAGGCAGCATTGGATTCCTTTATTCTCCCAGAAGGATAAAGGAGATTTATCCCCAGACGAACCAGAGGTGTTCACACTGAGGTCATTAGTGGGATTTCTTCCTTACTCCCACAAATACCCCACTGGGGTGACAGAGTTCCCTACAAGGGCGGTGTTGGAAGGAGCTGCTGGAATGTTTTGCTGTTTATTGGGATCCACAGGATGTTTGGTGTCTCTCAGAGCTGTTCCAGGCTTTCCACAGACCCAAACGCTCCTCACACTTCTCCTCAGAGTAGAGAGGTTTCCCAGAGTGCTGGTTTTTAATTTCAGATGCTGGGATAACGACACGGCTTCAGGAGGCAGGAGACTCATTGTGCTGTGCCTCAGTCCAGGCAGGGACAACCCCCAGCTAATAAAAAACCTCTTTAAAGCACAAGAAGTCCCATTAAACTGATATTATAAAGGCTGCAAATTGAAGCAGGCCTCAATCAGAAAGCAGCAGAATTTAATTCCCCCCCCTTGCCCATTTGCATGATGATCTCCTTCCTAATTGCCCATGTTCCAGCTTTATGGAGCTTTGATCTTTATCTGCTTTTACTTTTTACAGGGCACAGAACCCGAGAGTGGCAGCTGCTTTCCTCTTGTTCCTCCTGTGGCAGTGAACTGCTCTTCCCAAGGACGGCTGCAGGAATTCTCAGGCAGCAGAACGTATGGAATGCCAGGCACGCTACAGAATTCCAGTGGGAGCAGCAGGAACTTCTGTTCTTTACTGGCAGGGCTGTGCCATGAAGGGGGAGCTCGGAGATATTGGTCAGCTCAGGGAATGAGCCTGGCTCATGGTAAGGAAATTCACTGTGCAGTTACTTCGGGCCCTTCTCCTCCTTCTCCTCCTTCTCCTCCTTCTCCTCCTTCTCCTCCTCCTTCTCCTCCTCCTCCTCCTCCTCCTCCTCCTCCTCCTCCTCCTCCTCCTCCTCCTCCTCCTCTCCTCCTCCCTCCTCCTTCTCCTCTCCTTCTCCTTTCTCCTTCTCCTTCTCCTTCTCCTTCTCCTTCTCCTTCTCCTTCTCCTTCTCCTTCTCCTTCTCCTTCTCCTTCTCCTTCTCCTTCTCCTTCTCCTTCTCCTTCTCCTTCTCCCTCTCTTCCCAACACCAGTTCCAGACCTCAGTATAATCCATGTTCCCACAGCCTGACCTTGCAGTTTTCCCAGTTTAGCAGCCCCAGCCACACTTGCAGCCTCTCTGTCTGGACTTTGTCTTGCTGAAATCTCTTTTTGTTGATCCTTTGCTGCCTCACCTTTTATCCAGCAATAACGTGCAGTGGGTGGAAGCTTCTCAGAATTCCCTCCCTGTTCCACTGGAAACATTCCCAAGTGGAAGCAGCTGCACTGCCCATCAGCACTTGCCTGCTTTTAGGGGTGGTTGAGGCATGAAGGATGCAACAAATGGAGTTGGCTCCAAAGGGGATGAAATGCTCCCCCTGAGGCTGCTCAGAGAGCTGGAGCTGAGGAATCCGGGTGGGAATCACTCCAAGAAAAAGGAAGGAAAAGAGAGCAGAGGAACAGGGATGCAATTCCAACCTCTCCAAGGACTGGGATGGGCACATTCACCATCACCATTTAATCTAGACACGATTTCTTCTTTGCCTCTGGCTGCCAGGAGCAGGATGAGCAGTTTAATGAGTTTAAATAGTGAATAGTTTAATTAGCTGGAAGAGACTGGATCAATAGCTGCTTAAACAAACAACTGGATCCCTGTTTCCAAGCTTGGATGTAGTTTTGGAAGGTTCCTGGCAGTTTGGCAGGGATTAGTGATGCTGAGAATGTGCTTTTTTGTGGGTTTGGGGGCTTTTACTCCTGTTCACGTGGCTGCTCTTTTTCTTGTTGAGTGGAAAACAGGAGGGAAAGAGCAACGACGGAAGGAATTCCACTCTTGCTGCTTCAAGGGATGGATCAGGAAGGGAACAGGCTGCAGGGAATTTTGGAGTGCAAACTGAGATCTCTCCGATATTTTCGGCTCAGTCAGTCCATCAGTGCTTGGTAGCTGTTTAGGCCACGTGCAAGGTGAATGATGGTGCACATGGCAGAGCTGCTGGTGGCTCCTTCCCCTGCCCGGCTGTCAGTCACCCTGCAGGGTGCTGGAGCAGCGTGCCAGAGGCCGTGGATCCTATTGGATCCCATGGATCCCAGGGGCGTGATCAGGAGCCTGGGCCTGCTGGCCACTCCTTGCTCTCTCTTACCCTGATTTTTCAGCTCTGCAGCGAATCCAGCTTGAGTTTTTCAACCCCCTAGAAACCCAGGGACCTTTCATGTCTGTTCTCAGATCTGGGATTTAAATCCAGCCCTTATCAAAGCACCCCGTGACCAGGCAGGCCCTGAATCCCAGCAGGGATCTGATAAAGAGGGACCTGACATCCTAAAGAAACCCTTTGAAATCCTGCTGGGATTGATTTGTATCCATAATGGAGCCCCGAGCTCTCTGCCAGGGAGAGATGAAGCTGCTCCTTTGCTTTATTATCCTCAGGCCCATCCCAGCTTTGAGGGAAATTCAGTCCCTCTTCAAGCCCCAAAATCATGGAAAAGCTCCTTTGTATCCTCTCCACAGCCCCTACGTGGATTAATCAACTTTTTATTTGATATGGTGTCATTCTCCTTTTTTTTCCATGGATAAAACTCCACGGTGAGCAATCAGAGCAGAAATAGGAAATGCAGGAGTCTTGGATTCCACAGTGGGATTAACTTCCCTTTTCTGCTCTCTTTCAGGACAGGAAAAACCACTGAACTCGCCCCATCTTTGGGACCAAGAGCTTTGGTGCTGGAGTAGGCAAAGCCAGCTAGGGCCCCCCTTGTCCTGCCCATGGTGTGGGTCAGGGACAGGCTCCTCTTCTCCTCTGCGCTGGGATGAACTGCCTAGGGAATGCTATTACTGACAGCCCGGTCCTAGCCCCGGCTACTGGAAATGGGCGGAGGTGAAGAGGCAAGTGCCAGAGTTGCTTGGGGATGATGGAATTGTGGTGTTTGGCTGTGCCCAGAGGGGCAGGTTGGGCATTTCTGTGTGTCTGAGGACCGGTTTGGGTGCTGGGGAGCCCGGGGAGCCGAGCTCTCAGTGCATTCCCAGCTCACCCGGGGGTGGGAGCTGGTGCAGGGCTCTGGTCGGGCTCGGGGCAGGCCCTGGCCCCGGCACAGACACGCTGGGGTGCTTTGGGGCCGCTTGGGGAGCCGTGGGAGGAGAATGAGGGATGGTGCTGGGCAGAGCGATCGGCCTGTGCTCGTGTCAGCGCAGCCGTGCAGGGCACTGGGATCTGGGTAAAACACCGGCTCTCCTGGTGTTCAGGGAAGCAAGGTCTGTATTTATCCATACATATTTATCCCTACATATTTATCCCTATATTTATCCATGGATTATCCATATATGTTTATCCATATACATTTATCCATATTTTTATCCACGTATTTACCCATGAATTTATCCCTATATTTACCCATGTATTTACCCAGGTATTTTATGAACACTCAAGTGCCATATCCATGTATTTTATGAGCACTTCCAGGGTTGGTGACTCCACCACTGCCCTGGGCAGCTGTTCCAGCGCTGGACAACCCTTCCCATGCTGGGCCAGGAGATGGATTCTGGAAATGCAGACTCCGAGGAGCAGGGGATTAAGGCAGCATTGGATTCCTTTATTCTCCCAGAAGGATAAAGGAGATTTATCCCCAGACGAACCAGAGGTGTTCACACTGAGGTCATTAGTGGGATTTCTTCCTTACTCCCACAAATACCCACTGGGGTGACAGAGTTCCCTACAAGGGCGGTGTTGGAAGGAGCTGCTGGAATGTTTTGCTGTTTATTGGGATCCACAGGATGTTTGGTGTCTCTCAGAGCTGTTCCAGGCTTTCCACAGACCCAAACGCTCCTCACACTTCTCCTCAGAGTAGAGAGGTTTCCCAGAGTGCTGGTTTTTAATTTCAGATGCTGGGATAACGACACGGCTTCAGGAGGCAGGAGACTCATTGTGCTGTGCCTCAGTCCAGGCAGGGACAACCCCCAGCTAATAAAAACCTCTTTAAAGCACAAAAAGTCCCATTAAACTGATATTATAAAGGCTGCAAATTGAAGCAGGCCTCAATCAGAAAGCAGCAGAATTTAATTCCCCCCCCTTGCCCATTTGCATGATGATCTCCTTCCTAATTGCCCATCTACGCTTTTCCCACAGAAGTGCTGTCCCGAGGTTGGAGATGGTTCCAGCTTTATGGAGCTTTGATCTTTATCTGGTTTTACTTTTTACAGGGCACAGAACCCGAGAGTGGCAGCTGCTTTCCTCTTGTTCCTCCTGTGGCAGTGAACTGCTCTTCCCAAGGACGGCTGCAGGAATTCTCAGGCAGCAGAACGTATGGAATGCCAGGCACGCTACAGAATTCCAGTGGGAGCAGCAGGAACTTCTGTTCTTTACTGGCAGGGCTGTGCCATGAAGGGGAGCTCGGAGATATTGGTCAGCTCAGGGAATGAGCCTGGCTCATGGTAAGGAAATTCACTGTGCAGTTACTTCGGGCCCTTCTCCTCCTTCTCCTCCTTCTCCTCCTTCTCCTCCTCCTTCTCCTCCTCCTTCTCCTCCTCCTCCTCCTCCTCCTCCTCCTCCTTCTCCTTCTCCTTCTCCTTCTCCTTCTCCTTCTCCTTCTCCTTCTCCTTCTCCTTCTCCTTCTCCTTCTCCTTCTCCTTCTCCTTCTCCTTCTCCTTCTCCTTCTCCTTCTCCCTCTCTTCCCAACACCAGTTCCAGACCTCAGTATAATCCATGTTCCCACAGCCTGACCTTGCAGTTTTCCCAGTTTAGCAGCCCCAGCCACACTTGCAGCCTCTCTGTCTGGACTTTGTCTTGCTGAAATCTCTTTTTGTTGATCCTTTGCTGCCTCACCTTTTATCCAGCAATAACGTGCAGTGGGTGGAAGCTTCTCAGAATTCCCTCCCTGTTCCACTGGAAACATTCCCAAGTGGAAGCAGCTGCACTGCCCATCAGCACTTGCCTGCTTTTAGGGGTGGTTGAGGCATGAAGGATGCAACAAATGGAGTTGGCTCCAAGGGGATGAAATGCTCCCCCTGAGGCTGCTCAGAGAGCTGGAGCTGAGGAATCCGGGTGGGAATCACTCCAAGAAAAAGGAAGGAAAAGAGAGCAGAGGAACAGGGATGCAATTCCAACCTCTCCAAGGACTGGGATGGGCACATTCACCATCACCATTTAATCTAGACACGATTTCTTCTTTGCCTCTGGCTGCCAGGAGCAGGATGAGCAGTTTAATGAGTTTAAATAGTGAATAGTTTAATTAGCTGGAAGAGACTGGATCAATAGCTGCTTAAACAAACAACTGGATCCCTGTTTCCAAGCTTGGATGTAGTTTTGGAAGGTTCCTGGCAGTTTGGCAGGGATTAGTGATGCTGAGAATGTGCTTTTTTGTGGGTTTGGGGCTTTTACTCCTGTTCACGTGGCTGCTCTTTTTCTTGTTGAGTGGAAAACAGGAGGGAAAGAGCAACGACGGAAGGAATTCCACTCTTGCTGCTTCAAGGGATGGATCAGGAAGGGAACAGGCTGCAGGGAATTTGGAGTGCAAACTGAGATCTCTCCGATATTTTCGGCTCAGTCAGTCCATCAGTGCTTGGTAGCTGTTTAGGCCACGTGCAAGGTGAATGATGGTGCACATGGCAGAGCTGCTGGTGGCTCCTTCCCCTGCCCGGCTGTCAGTCACCCTGCAGGGTGCTGGAGCAGCGTGCCAGAGGCCGTGGATCCTATGGATCCCATGGATCCCAGGGGCGTGATCAGGAGCCTGGGCCTGCTGGCCACTCCTTGCTCTCTCTTACCCTGATTTTTCAGCTCTGCAGCGAATCCAGCTTGAGTTTTTCAACCCCCTAGAAACCCAGGGACCTTTCATGTCTGTTCTCAGATCTGGGATTTAAATCCAGCCCTTATCAAAGCACCCCGTGACCAGGCAGGCCCTGAATCCCAGCAGGGATCTGATAAAGAGGGACCTGACATCCTAAAGAAACCCTTTGAAATCCTGCTGGGATTGATTTGTATCCATAATGGAGCCCCGAGCTCTCTGCCAGGGAGAGATGAAGCTGCTCCTTTGCTTTATTATCCTCAGGCCCATCCCAGCTTTGAGGGAAATTCAGTCCCTCTTCAAGCCCCAAAATCATGGAAAAGCTCCTTTGTATCCTCTCCACAGCCCCTACGTGGATTAATCAACTTTTTATTTGATATGGTGTCATTCTCCTTTTTTTTCCATGGATAAAACTCCACGGTGAGCAATCAGAGCAGAAATAGGAAATGCAGGAGTCTTGGATTCCACAGTGGGATTAACTTCCCTTTTCTGCTCTCTTTCAGGACAGGAAAAACCACTGAACTCGCCCCATCTTTGGGACCAAGAGCTTTGGTGCTGGAGTAGGCAAAGCCAGCTAGGGCCCCCCTTGTCCTGCCCATGGTGTGGGTCAGGGACAGGCTCCTCTTCTCCTCTGCGCTGGGATGAACTGCCTAGGGAATGCTATTACTGACAGCCCGGTCCTAGCCCCGGCTACTGGAAATGGGCGGAGGTGAAGAGGCAAGTGCCAGAGTTGCTTGGGGATGATGGAATTGTGGTGTTTGGCTGTGCCCAGAGGGGCAGGTTGGGCATTTCTGTGTGTCTGAGGACCGGTTTGGGTGCTGGGGAGCCCGGGGAGCCGAGCTCTCAGTGCATTCCCAGCTCACCCGGGGGTGGGAGCTGGTGCAGGGCTCTGGTCGGGCTCGGGGCAGGCCCTGGCCCCGGCACAGACACGCTGGGGTGCTTTGGGGCCGCTTGGGGAGCCGTGGGAGGAGAATGAGGGATGGTGCTGGGCAGAGCGATCGGCCTGTGCTCGTGTCAGCGCAGCCGTGCAGGGCACTGGGATCTGGGTAAAACACCGGCTCTCCTGGTGTTCAGGGAAGCAAGGTCTGTATTTATCCATACATATTTATCCCTACATATTTATCCCTATATTTATCCATGGATTATCCATATATGTTTATCCATATACATTTATCCATATTTTTATCCACGTATTTACCCATGAATTTATCCCTATATTTACCCATGTATTTACCCAGGTATTTTATGAACACTCAAGTGCCATATCCATGTATTTTATGAGCACTTCCAGGGTTGGTGACTCCACCACTGCCCTGGGCAGCTGTTCCAGCGCTGGACAACCCTTCCCATGCTGGGCCAGGAGATGGATTCTGGAAATGCAGACTCCGAGGAGCAGGGGATTAAGGCAGCATTGGATTCCTTTATTCTCCCAGAAGGATAAAGGAGATTTATCCCCAGACGAACCAGAGGTGTTCACACTGAGGTCATTAGTGGGATTTCTTCCTTACTCCCACAAATACCCACTGGGGTGACAGAGTTCCCTACAAGGGCGGTGTTGGAAGGAGCTGCTGGAATGTTTTGCTGTTTATTGGGATCCACAGGATGTTTGGTGTCTCTCAGAGCTGTTCCAGGCTTTCCACAGACCCAAACGCTCCTCACACTTCTCCTCAGAGTAGAGAGGTTTCCCAGAGTGCTGGTTTTTAATTTCAGATGCTGGGATAACGACACGGCTTCAGGAGGCAGGAGACTCATTGTGCTGTGCCTCAGTCCAGGCAGGGACAACCCCCAGCTAATAAAAACCTCTTTAAAGCACAAAAAGTCCCATTAAACTGATATTATAAAGGCTGCAAATTGAAGCAGGCCTCAATCAGAAAGCAGCAGAATTTAATTCCCCCCCCTTGCCCATTTGCATGATGATCTCCTTCCTAATTGCCCATCTACGCTTTTCCCACAGAAGTGCTGTCCCGAGGTTGGAGATGGTTCCAGCTTTATGGAGCTTTGATCTTTATCTGGTTTTACTTTTTACAGGGCACAGAACCCGAGAGTGGCAGCTGCTTTCCTCTTGTTCCTCCTGTGGCAGTGAACTGCTCTTCCCAAGGACGGCTGCAGGAATTCTCAGGCAGCAGAACGTATGGAATGCCAGGCACGCTACAGAATTCCAGTGGGAGCAGCAGGAACTTCTGTTCTTTACTGGCAGGGCTGTGCCATGAAGGGGAGCTCGGAGATATTGGTCAGCTCAGGGAATGAGCCTGGCTCATGGTAAGGAAATTCACTGTGCAGTTACTTCGGGCCCTTCTCCTCCTTCTCCTCCTTCTCCTCCTTCTCCTCCTCCTTCTCCTCCTCCTTCTCCTCCTCCTCCTCCTCCTCCTCCTCCTCCTTCTCCTTCTCCTTCTCCTTCTCCTTCTCCTTCTCCTTCTCCTTCTCCTTCTCCTTCTCCTTCTCCTTCTCCTTCTCCTTCTCCTTCTCCTTCTCCTTCTCCTTCTCCTTCTCCTTCTCCCTCTCTTCCCAACACCAGTTCCAGACCTCAGTATAATCCATGTTCCCACAGCCTGACCTTGCAGTTTTCCCAGTTTAGCAGCCCCAGCCACACTTGCAGCCTCTCTGTCTGGACTTTGTCTTGCTGAAATCTCTTTTTGTTGATCCTTTGCTGCCTCACCTTTTATCCAGCAATAACGTGCAGTGGGTGGAAGCTTCTCAGAATTCCCTCCCTGTTCCACTGGAAACATTCCCAAGTGGAAGCAGCTGCACTGCCCATCAGCACTTGCCTGCTTTTAGGGGTGGTTGAGGCATGAAGGATGCAACAAATGGAGTTGGCTCCAAGGGGATGAAATGCTCCCCCTGAGGCTGCTCAGAGAGCTGGAGCTGAGGAATCCGGGTGGGAATCACTCCAAGAAAAAGGAAGGAAAAGAGAGCAGAGGAACAGGGATGCAATTCCAACCTCTCCAAGGACTGGGATGGGCACATTCACCATCACCATTTAATCTAGACACGATTTCTTCTTTGCCTCTGGCTGCCAGGAGCAGGATGAGCAGTTTAATGAGTTTAAATAGTGAATAGTTTAATTAGCTGGAAGAGACTGGATCAATAGCTGCTTAAACAAACAACTGGATCCCTGTTTCCAAGCTTGGATGTAGTTTTGGAAGGTTCCTGGCAGTTTGGCAGGGATTAGTGATGCTGAGAATGTGCTTTTTTGTGGGTTTGGGGCTTTTACTCCTGTTCACGTGGCTGCTCTTTTTCTTGTTGAGTGGAAAACAGGAGGGAAAGAGCAACGACGGAAGGAATTCCACTCTTGCTGCTTCAAGGGATGGATCAGGAAGGGAACAGGCTGCAGGGAATTTGGAGTGCAAACTGAGATCTCTCCGATATTTTCGGCTCAGTCAGTCCATCAGTGCTTGGTAGCTGTTTAGGCCACGTGCAAGGTGAATGATGGTGCACATGGCAGAGCTGCTGGTGGCTCCTTCCCCTGCCCGGCTGTCAGTCACCCTGCAGGGTGCTGGAGCAGCGTGCCAGAGGCCGTGGATCCTATGGATCCCATGGATCCCAGGGGCGTGATCAGGAGCCTGGGCCTGCTGGCCACTCCTTGCTCTCTCTTACCCTGATTTTTCAGCTCTGCAGCGAATCCAGCTTGAGTTTTTCAACCCCCTAGAAACCCAGGGACCTTTCATGTCTGTTCTCAGATCTGGGATTTAAATCCAGCCCTTATCAAAGCACCCCGTGACCAGGCAGGCCCTGAATCCCAGCAGGGATCTGATAAAGAGGGACCTGACATCCTAAAGAAACCCTTTGAAATCCTGCTGGGATTGATTTGTATCCATAATGGAGCCCCGAGCTCTCTGCCAGGGAGAGATGAAGCTGCTCCTTTGCTTTATTATCCTCAGGCCCATCCCAGCTTTGAGGGAAATTCAGTCCCTCTTCAAGCCCCAAAATCATGGAAAAGCTCCTTTGTATCCTCTCCACAGCCCCTACGTGGATTAATCAACTTTTTATTTGATATGGTGTCATTCTCCTTTTTTTTCCATGGATAAAACTCCACGGTGAGCAATCAGAGCAGAAATAGGAAATGCAGGAGTCTTGGATTCCACAGTGGGATTAACTTCCCTTTTCTGCTCTCTTTCAGGACAGGAAAAACCACTGAACTCGCCCCATCTTTGGGACCAAGAGCTTTGGTGCTGGAGTAGGCAAAGCCAGCTAGGGCCCCCCTTGTCCTGCCCATGGTGTGGGTCAGGGACAGGCTCCTCTTCTCCTCTGCGCTGGGATGAACTGCCTAGGGAATGCTATTACTGACAGCCCGGTCCTAGCCCCGGCTACTGGAAATGGGCGGAGGTGAAGAGGCAAGTGCCAGAGTTGCTTGGGGATGATGGAATTGTGGTGTTTGGCTGTGCCCAGAGGGGCAGGTTGGGCATTTCTGTGTGTCTGAGGACCGGTTTGGGTGCTGGGGAGCCCGGGGAGCCGAGCTCTCAGTGCATTCCCAGCTCACCCGGGGGTGGGAGCTGGTGCAGGGCTGGGTGACAGCCTCTGGTCGGGCTCGGGGCAGGCCCTGGCCCCGGCACAGACACGCTGGGGTGCTTTGGGGCCGCTTGGGGAGCCGTGGGAGGAGAATGAGGGATGGTGCTGGGCAGAGCGATCGGCCTGTGCTCGTGTCAGCGCAGCCGTGCAGGGCACTGGGATCTGGGTAAAACACCGGCTCTCCTGGTGTTCAGGGATGCAAGGTCTGAGGGACCGGATTTACTTGGGGTTTTCCAGGACAGCAGGAAGAAGAGGAAATGTGGTGCCAGAGGTGCGTCCCATCAGGTTGCAGTTCCCTCTTTCCCATTTCCATTTCCTCCTCAGTGCGGGTGTCCCCTGCAGCCCATGAGCACGTGGCCGGTGACAACTCCCTGTCTGTGGAGGGATTCCTTATGGAACAAGGGCAGATGACACTTGTGTGAGGCTTACGACTGTTAGAATTAGACCAGGATGGGTTTAAGGAAAACTAGAATCGTGTGTTAATCTTACTGGTCAATGAACAAATGGAATCCACACTTCTGTAAGAAAAAATAGAGTGTATGGAGCATATAGAAGAAGCTGGTTTTGCCTGCTGCTGCTGCTTGGCTGTATCATGTAACCCCATTCGAACTCTGCCTTCAAGACAGCTGTGAGACCGTGAAATAAAGAACTTAGCAGAACAGCAGCCTCCTCTGCTCTTTCACCCTGGTCCGAGAAGGAGGGGTACCCTGTCAAAGGCTCAACACTTGCCTTTCTGACTTTGTTTCTAAATTTCTACCTTTCTAATTTTGTTTGTTTCTAATTTTTTTGTTTGTTTGTTTCTAACTTTGTTTGTTTTCAACTTTCTCCCTTTAGAAATTTGTTTGTTTCTTGTATTTTACCTCTTTGTTTGTTTCTAAATTTCTGCCGTTGTAACTTTGTTTCTAACTTTCTACTTTTAAAATTTCGTTTGTTTTTAACTTTTTATCATTCCTCCCAGCGAGGGCTGTGTGCAGAATACTAAAACCTGTTAAGTTCTTCACTTTTACGTCTATAGGCAAATGCTACTGATTTAGATGTAAATTCATTTTGAAATAAGCCAGCCCTCTCTGTCTACTCTGTCGCATACAGCAATATAAGAAGCTGGGAATAGAGATCCGCAGGTGTTGAGAATAAGGAGCCGGCGTTTTTCTGTAGGAAGGAAAGCAGCAAGCGCCTGGCCCCAGGAGCCGAGACGCTCGGGCTGCAGGAGCTGCAGAGCGCCCGGAGCCGGCTTTTCCCTGTGCTCTGTGCCTGCCCCCGGGCTGAGCTGGGCGGCGCTGCTGCCGCCTGGTGGCGAGAGCGCGGCACTGCCGCCCCCGACACGGCGCCCCGGCGCTGCTGCCGCCCGGTGCCGGCTGAGCCGAGAGGGCGGCGGCCTCGGTGGCTGCCGAGCGTGGCAAGGAGCGGGAGCGAGCGGGGCCGGGTCTGTCAGCGGAGGGGAGGGGCGAAGGGCGGTTCGGAGCGCCAAGGGACACGGCCGTGCACGAGCGGGGCCACAGCTATGGAAAGGGCCGGGCGCCGTGCGGGGCGGTGACCGCGGGGAATGACAGCGCGGGGGGCGGCCCGGCGGGGCCGGTTTTGCCGGGCAGCAGAGGCGCGGTCGCAGCGCGACCCGGGCGGGAGGCACCGGGCGGGCACGGTCGGAATAGAGCCGCCCGCGTGTCGCTCTCAAGGAGGCGGCTCGGAAAGGAAGGCGCAGTTCCGCGCTCTCGGGACGGCGTTAAGTGACGTTTTTATTAGAATAGTATAGTATTTATTTTATTTTATTATTTTATTATCTGCCAGGACCTTGCAGAGGGTGGTTTACACTTCCGCCACACTCAAGATGGCGGACGCAGTAGGCCCCCTGCGAGAGGTGTCCCTGCCGATGCCTGCCGCCGGTCGCGGAGCCGTCGGCCGCCTCCGGCGCGGCTGACCCCGCCAGCCGTGTCCTCGCACCGGGAAGCACGGCGGAAAATCGCGCGGAAAGCGCGGGGCCGGCGTCGGAGTCCGGGCCGGATTCAGGCAGCCGACTAGACAGAAGCCCTTGTGAGGGGCGGCGGGGGCCCTAAGTGTACCACACTAAAGATGGCGGCTCGACCGGAAGTGGCTTCTGCCAGCACCCAAGATGGCGGCGAAGGGCGGAAGTGTCGTCACTGCCACACTAAAGATGGCGGTCGTGTGCAGTGTTTTCTGACCTTCTCAATATGGCGGCAGGGAAGGCCCCCCCCCCCCCCCCCCCCCAAGCTGCGTCTATTCGGCTGCCTGAACGCGACGCCGACGCCGACGTCAGCCCAGCGCTTGCGCGCAATTTTCTGAGGCGTTTCCCGCTACGCGGACACCGACTGTGGGGTCAGCGGCGCCTGGGGCAGGCGGGAGCATTCAGGCAGTCGAATAGACGGAGCGGGGGGGGGGGGGGGGGGGGGTCCTTCCGGCCGCCATCTTGAGAAGGTCGAATAGCCACATCGGTGCCGTATCGGTGACTTCCGCCCTTCTTCGCCAGGAGCGCCAATGGCGGGGAGCCCGGGGAGCAGCGCTGCCGGGCCGGGGGCACCGGGGCGGGTGCTCCGGGCTCGGAGGTGAGCGGGGAACGGGGACAGCCCCGAGCGGACGGTGGGGGCCGCGGGGGATCGGTATTCCGGCCCAGGGATGAGTGTTCCGGCACAGGGGTGGCTGTCCCGGCACAGGGATGCGTTCATGGACTGTCTAATAATATTATTTAACGATCGTGCAAGGAGATCTGTATAAAAAAATCCTCCGTGGTCATCCTTCTCCCACAGCCCCGCTGTGTTTTCAGGATCTTGGGGGAAGAGTTTGGGTCTGAACAAGGCTCTCGGGCACAGGGTGGGATTCTTGGGGTGCAGGGCCAGGATTTGGACTCGATGCTCCCTGTGGGTCCCTTGCAGCCCAGGAAATGCTGCGATCCTGTGCCTCTGAGGGTGAAATAAAGGGGAGCGGTGGCGTTTGTGCCCGCTGTATTCACGGCCCCGCCGGCTCAGGGCGGGTTAAAGGCGCAGCTGCCCCGAGACAGCGGGACCGGCCGGGGCTGCTCGCTCCCGGTGCTGCCGCCTCGTGGGGAGAGCCCGGCACTGCAGCCCGCGCAGGCGCTGGACCACGGGATGGGCGTGGAACAGCAGCGCAGGGGATGCTGAGGCAGCCCAGGGAATGCTGCGGTCCCAGGGAAGGCTGAGGCGTCCCCTGCCCGGGGCACTCGGCAGCAAACCCCTGATGTTGAGCAGAAAAAGGGAAGTTCTGGGTTAGTGGGAGGAGGTTTCTGGAATGGAGCTGGGACAGGTGCTGATCCACGCATGGAATCACGGGCTGGTTTGGCGTGGAAGGGACCACCAGGATCATTTACACTCTGTTTGTTGTCTGATTGCACAGCGAAGAACATCCAGAACTGCCGCCTCACCCTCACGGACAGCAGGAATGTCTTCCATAGCTCTTGTTTTGGAATGGGAATGGCTGTTGGGAGCTCTGGCAGGACCAGGTAAGAAGAGAAATGGGATCATTGTGGCTGCTGCTGGAGGTGGTTTTCTGCTTTCCGGCTGTTCTTCTCATTGATCCTTTCACAGCAGTGTTCTAGGGCACATTTGAGGGTAATTCCAGGAATTTGAAACCAGATAAAAACTGGTGGGGCAAAAATGTGAACACAATCCATTTCTGGTAGTTCCAAGCTTCTCCCACAACACCGTTCCAGGGGAAAGCTGATAAAAGGGTAAAGATGCAGAGGAACAAGTGCTGTAAAGCCCCCTGGCGCTCTGAGAGAGCAAACCTTCCAGTAGTCCCAGCAGATCTCTTGGAGAAAGTGTGGGATCGCAAGGTTTTCCAGGAAAGCAAAACAAGGGTGGAGATGAGGGAATAGGCTTCCAGTTCTTCCTTGAGCTGAAAGCCTGGGGGAATTGAGAGGGGCCACAAGAACTGTTTGTGTAGGCAAATGGGAGTTTGGGGGCTGAATCTGAGTTTCCCTCTGGGGCATTTTTGAGGGAAAAGCTGAGGTGCTGTTTAAGGGAGAGAATGGACATTTTTGGGGTGGAAAAAGTTGAATCAATATTGTAGAGGAAGTAAAACGCTGGGGGTAAAAGTGGATGCAATGTGGAGGGGACAGATTGAATATTTTGGAGGCAAAATGGGGAACTGAGTAGTGGAGAGATGGGGAACATTTTGGAGGCAACACTTGACAAACTCTCTGGGGTGGAGAACGACCACATTGAGGGAAAAATGAGGTGATGAGCAGTGGGCACGTAGGGAAGGTCGTGGGGGTAAATCTTGAGAAAAGCCCCGTGGTATTCAAGAAATCCTTGGTAGCAGGACTGAGGAATTCAGTGGTGGAAAAATAGGGGAATTTTGCGGGGGTAAAACTTTAAAAGATCTAAGAGTTGAGAGTGTGTGTTTTTAGGTAGAAAGGATGTCTTGTTGAAGTTGGGCGTCTGGATTGTGGCATTTATGGATCCAGAAAGTAGAAGATAAAGGAGACTCCCAAAGCCTCGGTAGCTGTGTTAAGAAATCCGTCCCAGGGAAGAAAGGTACCTAAACCTCCTAGAAGTAGGGACTAATTAGCATGGGAAGGGGAAAACCCACCCCCAGTGGGAGAGAGCACGCCGGGTAAGGGAAGAGAAGGATGCCCTTAAGAAGAAGTAGGGAAGGTGAATTTCTCGGCTTGCTGAAATGTATCAAAAAGTTTGGAATCTGGGTCTGTGTGGAGGCCGGGATTTTCTCAGCCATATGCAGAGCCCAGCACTAGGAATAAAGGAATTCCAGGCTTTACAACGCCAAAAATGCAGTACCAGAGAGTTCTGTTATCCCGAGGACTTGGGGGATACTTGGCAAAAATTTCCGGGGGCCCAGGCTGGACCGAGCTTTTAACGCTCCCCGGATTCACGGGATCGGGGATTCCAGCGTGCCCTGCACGGGTTTTTTCAGGGAAGTCCCAAATCCTTCGTGTGAGCACGAAGCAGAATCCCCTGGGAGCTGTGAAGGCAACAGGATATTTCTTGGGAATTTTGAAGGGTTGGGTGAGTCCTCAGTGTTAGGTTGGAATGAACGCAAATTGTCCGGGAGTTGCTGGTTTGGGGATGGCCGGGTCTGGGTTTGGATTTGTGGGCACCGAGTGTTCCTTGTGTCAGCTTTAGGTCTTCTGGATTGGTAGGAATTGTCAGAGAAAAGAGAAGGCAATTGAAATGCGGAGCTCCATTCCCGGAGAAATGGTCAGGATGGGAGCGGGAAGGCTGTGGAGCTGCTGGGAGCTCGTGGAGAACGAAAGGATCTGAGGCCTGGAGGCAAAAGCTGTGGAACAAAGCCTGAAAAGGGTGTGGGGTGGGGCGGGAGGGGGAGGAGGGCACCGTGGTGGGGGGAAAGAGGGAAAGGATCCCTGCTCCGGGAATCCAGCAGGGACCAGGAGAGGATCATTTTCCATCCACTGCTCTCAGTGGAATCCTAATAAGGACGGTGGAAGGGAAGTGATTCGTTTGTTCTTAGGTTTGGAATGAAAGGTGCTCTTGCAGAGGGGACTATTGACCTGTTAAAAATCTGTTGGATACAGGAAAAGAGGGAGGAAGCAAGCAGGTGGGGAATGAAGGGGTGGATTTTTTGGTGGATACAGGGAAAGAGACGGGAAGGGGCTCTCAAGTAGAATACACCTCACGGGCAGCACCAGGAGAAGCCTCAAGTGCCCTTTTTTTCCAAGCTCTGACATTCCAGAGGAGTAAGCAGTGGTCAGCCCATCACTTTCTGTATTCCTTGGATGCCCAGTGCTTTGTTGGGAAGAGATAATATTTGGAAATGAACAAATCCGGGGATGTAATTTCCTGATAGTAAAGCCCCAGAGAGCCTGGTTTTGATATCCTTCCAGCACCCAAACGCAGCAGAGGGAATCCTGGCGGAGCTGGAAAACGCTGTCGCTCCGTCGGTGGAATTCCTGGGAACTGGAAAGCAGCAGAAGCAGCAAGAACAGAGTTGGAAGCAGGCTCCAGCCGGGTAAGGCAGACACCAAATCCTTTGGAACTGGGCAGGGGTGGGAAGAATGAATTCTTACATTTGTAGCCCAGGGATTCCTGAGCAGGATCCCGGCAGGGAAGACTGCAGGGATCAGGCTGGGGCCTGATCGCAGCTGGGGGCAGCGAGCCTTGGAATTGGCTGAAGGGAAGAAAGAGGGATCCTTTGAGCACAAGGATCAGGTGTCAAATGCGGAGATGGCATCAGACAATTCCTCGGGAGGGTTTAGTTCCTGGGCCAAATCGATCTGCTGCCTTGTGAAGGAGCTCAGAGAGCTGGGAAGAGCCCAAGCAACGCAGGGAATGCACCGGCAGATAAAAGTGCCGGGGAACGGTGGGGAAAAGCATCCGAACAGGGGGCCTCGTTTTGTACAGGGACGGTACAAAAAATTGTCCGAAAGAATAGGAATGGAATGGGATTTTACGTATTCCTCGGAGGCCACAATCCAGTGGGAAGGCTGAGAGAAAGAAACAAGGCCTAAAAAGGCAGATGAGCCAAATCTGCCCAAAGCCTCCAATGGCCACATTCCCTGGCATTGCTGAGGACTTCAGCCAAGCTCCAAGCAAAAGGTGAGCCCCTGATTTTGGTGCCAAGGGAAACTCCAAGTTAAGAATGATCCAAATATGAAGCGCTTCTCACAAAACTCAGCTTTGCAAACCTTTCTTTGGGCTAAAAAAGAAAAGATGGGAATGCCCTTGGCAGAAAAGCAGCTGTGAGGCACAGCAGGCTTCAAATGCCTGTCAGCAGGAGCTCCAGGAGAAACGGCTGCTGGCTCCGGGCATCCTGGGCTTTCCAGGCAGGTTTTGTAGCAGATTGCAAGGCAGTTTTCCTGCCTCTGGGGGGTGGCACCTGCATCCCGCTGGAAAGGGAAAATGTGGAGAGAGGGGCAAGCGGGAAGACGGTTGCTGATGTGTGTCCTTGGATCGCAGTTCCTCCCGGTGAGTCTGTGCTGCTGGAAGTTTGAAGGAGATCAGTCCTGGAGTACGTGTGGGTTCACCTGTGGGGTTTGGGAGCGACGCTGGCCATGAAATTCCAGGGATGTTCCCTTTGCTGGAGTGAGAAGCAGTGGAAGCACTTTGCTGTCTGCTTCTTCATCGCCTGCGCCTCGGTCCCCTGGGGCTCCAGGTAATCCCCTCTCACCTTTGCTTTTCCAAGGGTCTCTAAATGAGGGCTTGAGCTTTGGTGTAGCTCCCTTTACAGGGAAGATCTGTTCCAGGAAAGGTCTCCTGGTCTGGACCGATGGCGTTGCAGGAAGAGCAGGAAACCCCGCAGCTCCTGTGGCTCCCTCATCCGATTTGCCTGCAGGCAGCAGCAAGGATCATTCCCAAGTGTCATGCCCTGGCTCCGTGACTCGGTGAGGTTGTGTTCCCCCAAAGGCCAGGGGCCGCTTTGTTTTGCGGCTCACGAAAGTCCAGCTCGGTGGTGCTGGGTTTGGTTTTTGTGTGTAATGAAGGCACTAAAAAATTCCCCTCCTTCACTGGCACAGCCCTGGAGTGGGAGCAGATTCCCCTTATCCCGCAGTTATCCCGCTCCTGCCCTGGATCCCTGCGGTGCCGTGTGTTCTCCAAGCTCACAGCACTGCTGGCTCGAGACAAGAAAAACAATCCCTGTTCCTTCTCTTCTCCGTCCTTGATGTTCCCAGGCCCTGCATCTCCCTGGCTATTCCCTGTGGGAGTCTTCATCTCCATCCCACCTTATCCCGATCAGGTAAGGGTCTGAGATGTGTTTAGCAGCAAATGCATTCCTGTGAAGAAAGCCAAGAGCAAAGAGCATCCAGATGCAGAGAAGTCTTTAGAAAAGCGTTCCAGACGTGCAAATGAGGGATGTGTCTTCCTGCATCTCCTGTTGTTTTTCTCTGTCACGTTTTGGAAGGGTTTCTCTCAGTGATTTCCTGCAGTCCAGGTGCGTCCCTTCTTTTGTCCAAATCCAGTGCCAGAGGATCGAACAACTGACGAGTGGGGCCTGGGATGAAAACGGTTCTCCTAAAATGAGGGAAACAATGCTAGAAGAGAAATGAGCATCCTTTTAATGCCTGGAATAAAAATGCTGGAAAAGGGCACTTTTTATTTGATATGGTGTCATTCTCCTTTTTTTTCCATAGCTAAAACTCCACGGTGAGCAATCAGAGCAGAAATAGGAAATGCAGGAGTCTTGGATTCCACAGTGGGATTAACTTCCCTTTTCTGCTCTCTTTCAGGACAGGAAAAACCACTGAACTCGCCCCATCTTTGGGACCAAGAGCTTTGGTGCTGGAGTAGGCAAAGCCAGCTAGGGCCCCCCTTGTCCTGCCCATGGTGTGGGTCAGGGACAGGCTCCTCTTCTCCTCTGCGCTGGGATGAACTGCCTAGGGAATGCTATTACTGACAGCCCGGTCCTAGCCCCGGCTACTGGAAATGGGCGGAGGTGAAGAGGCAAGTGCCAGAGTTGCTTGGGGATGATGGAATTGTGGTGTTTGGCTGTGCCCAGAGGGGCAGGTTGGGCATTTCTGTGTGTCTGAGGACCGGTTTGGGTGCTGGGGAGCCCGGGGAGCCGAGCTCTCAGTGCATTCCCAGCTCACCCGGGGGTGGGAGCTGGTGCAGGGCTCTGGTCGGGCTCGGGGCAGGCCCTGGCCCCGGCACAGACACGCTGGGGTGCTTTGGGGCCGCTTGGGGAGCCGTGGGAGGAGAATGAGGGATGGTGCTGGGCAGAGCGATCGGCCTGTGCTCGTGTCAGCGCAGCCGTGCAGGGCACTGGGATCTGGGTAAAACACCGGCTCTCCTGGTGTTCAGGGAAGCAAGGTCTGTATTTATCCATACATATTTATCCCTACATATTTATCCCTATATTTATCCATGGATTATCCATATATGTTTATCCATATACATTTATCCATATTTTTATCCACGTATTTACCCATGAATTTATCCCTATATTTACCCATGTATTTACCCAGGTATTTTATGAACACTCAAGTGCCATATCCATGTATTTTATGAGCACTTCCAGGGTTGGTGACTCCACCACTGCCCTGGGCAGCTGTTCCAGCGCTGGACAACCCTTCCCATGCTGGGCCAGGAGATGGATTCTGGAAATGCAGACTCCGAGGAGCAGGGGATTAAGGCAGCATTGGATTCCTTTATTCTCCCAGAAGGATAAAGGAGATTTATCCCCAGACGAACCAGAGGTGTTCACACTGAGGTCATTAGTGGGATTTCTTCCTTACTCCCACAAATACCCACTGGGGTGACAGAGTTCCCTACAAGGGCGGTGTTGGAAGGAGCTGCTGGAATGTTTTGCTGTTTATTGGGATCCACAGGATGTTTGGTGTCTCTCAGAGCTGTTCCAGGCTTTCCACAGACCCAAACGCTCCTCACACTTCTCCTCAGAGTAGAGAGGTTTCCCAGAGTGCTGGTTTTTAATTTCAGATGCTGGGATAACGACACGGCTTCAGGAGGCAGGAGACTCATTGTGCTGTGCCTCAGTCCAGGCAGGGACAACCCCCAGCTAATAAAAACCTCTTTAAAGCACAAAAAGTCCCATTAAACTGATATTATAAAGGCTGCAAATTGAAGCAGGCCTCAATCAGAAAGCAGCAGAATTTAATTCCCCCCCCTTGCCCATTTGCATGATGATCTCCTTCCTAATTGCCCATCTACGCTTTTCCCACAGAAGTGCTGTCCCGAGGTTGGAGATGGTTCCAGCTTTATGGAGCTTTGATCTTTATCTGGTTTTACTTTTTACAGGGCACAGAACCCGAGAGTGGCAGCTGCTTTCCTCTTGTTCCTCCTGTGGCAGTGAACTGCTCTTCCCAAGGACGGCTGCAGGAATTCTCAGGCAGCAGAACGTATGGAATGCCAGGCACGCTACAGAATTCCAGTGGGAGCAGCAGGAACTTCTGTTCTTTACTGGCAGGGCTGTGCCATGAAGGGGAGCTCGGAGATATTGGTCAGCTCAGGGAATGAGCCTGGCTCATGGTAAGGAAATTCACTGTGCAGTTACTTCGGGCCCTTCTCCTCCTTCTCCTCCTTCTCCTCCTTCTCCTCCTTCTCCTCCTTCTCCTCCTTCTCCTCCTCCTCCTCCTCCTCCTCCTCCTCCTTCTCCTTCTCCTTCTCCTTCTCCTTCTCCTTCTCCTTCTCCTTCTCCTTCTCCTTCTCCTTCTCCTTCTCCTTCTCCTTCTCCTTCTCCTTCTCCCTCTCTTCCCAACACCAGTTCCAGACCTCAGTATAATCCATGTTCCCACAGCCTGACCTTGCAGTTTTCCCAGTTTAGCAGCCCCAGCCACACTTGCAGCCTCTCTGTCTGGACTTTGTCTTGCTGAAATCTCTTTTTGTTGATCCTTTGCTGCCTCACCTTTTATCCAGCAATAACGTGCAGTGGGTGGAAGCTTCTCAGAATTCCCTCCCTGTTCCACTGGAAACATTCCCAAGTGGAAGCAGCTGCACTGCCCATCAGCACTTGCCTGCTTTTAGGGGTGGTTGAGGCATGAAGGATGCAACAAATGGAGTTGGCTCCAAGGGGATGAAATGCTCCCCCTGAGGCTGCTCAGAGAGCTGGAGCTGAGGAATCCGGGTGGGAATCACTCCAAGAAAAAGGAAGGAAAAGAGAGCAGAGGAACAGGGATGCAATTCCAACCTCTCCAAGGACTGGGATGGGCACATTCACCATCACCATTTAATCTAGACACGATTTCTTCTTTGCCTCTGGCTGCCAGGAGCAGGATGAGCAGTTTAATGAGTTTAAATAGTGAATAGTTTAATTAGCTGGAAGAGACTGGATCAATAGCTGCTTAAACAAACAACTGGATCCCTGTTTCCAAGCTTGGATGTAGTTTTGGAAGGTTCCTGGCAGTTTGGCAGGGATTAGTGATGCTGAGAATGTGCTTTTTTGTGGGTTTGGGGCTTTTACTCCTGTTCACGTGGCTGCTCTTTTTCTTGTTGAGTGGAAAACAGGAGGGAAAGAGCAACGACGGAAGGAATTCCACTCTTGCTGCTTCAAGGGATGGATCAGGAAGGGAACAGGCTGCAGGGAATTTGGAGTGCAAACTGAGATCTCTCCGATATTTTCGGCTCAGTCAGTCCATCAGTGCTTGGTAGCTGTTTAGGCCACGTGCAAGGTGAATGATGGTGCACATGGCAGAGCTGCTGGTGGCTCCTTCCCCTGCCCAGCTGTCAGTCACCCTGCAGGGTGCTGGAGCAGCGTGCCAGAGGCCGTGGATCCTATGGATCCCATGGATCCCAGGGGCGTGATCAGGAGCCTGGGCCTGCTGGCCACTCCTTGCTCTCTCTTACCCTGATTTTTCAGCTCTGCAGCGAATCCAGCTTGAGTTTTTCAACCCCCTAGAAACCCAGGGACCTTTCATGTCTGTTCTCAGATCTGGGATTTAAATCCAGCCCTTATCAAAGCACCCCGTGACCAGGCAGGCCCTGAATCCCAGCAGGGATCTGATAAAGAGGGACCTGACATCCTAAAGAAACCCTTTGAAATCCTGCTGGGATTGATTTGTATCCATAATGGAGCCCCGAGCTCTCTGCCAGGGAGAGATGAAGCTGCTCCTTTGCTTTATTATCCTCAGGCCCATCCCAGCTTTGAGGGAAATTCAGTCCCTCTTCAAGCCCCAAAATCATGGAAAAGCTCCTTTGTATCCTCTCCACAGCCCCTACGTGGATTAATCAACTTTTTATTTGATATGGTGTCATTCTCCTTTTTTTTCCATGGATAAAACTCCACGGTGAGCAATCAGAGCAGAAATAGGAAATGCAGGAGTCTTGGATTCCACAGTGGGATTAACTTCCCTTTTCTGCTCTCTTTCAGGACAGGAAAAACCACTGAACTCGCCCCATCTTTGGGACCAAGAGCTTTGGTGCTGGAGTAGGCAAAGCCAGCTAGGGCCCCCCTTGTCCTGCCCATGGTGTGGGTCAGGGACAGGCTCCTCTTCTCCTCTGCGCTGGGATGAACTGCCTAGGGAATGCTATTACTGACAGCCCGGTCCTAGCCCCGGCTACTGGAAATGGGCGGAGGTGAAGAGGCAAGTGCCAGAGTTGCTTGGGGATGATGGAATTGTGGTGTTTGGCTGTGCCCAGAGGGGCAGGTTGGGCATTTCTGTGTGTCTGAGGACCGGTTTGGGTGCTGGGGAGCCCGGGGAGCCGAGCTCTCAGTGCATTCCCAGCTCACCCGGGGGTGGGAGCTGGTGCAGGGCTCTGGTCGGGCTCGGGGCAGGCCCTGGCCCCGGCACAGACACGCTGGGGTGCTTTGGGGCCGCTTGGGGAGCCGTGGGAGGAGAATGAGGGATGGTGCTGGGCAGAGCGATCGGCCTGTGCTCGTGTCAGCGCAGCCGTGCAGGGCACTGGGATCTGGGTAAAACACCGGCTCTCCTGGTGTTCAGGGATGCAAGGTCTGAGGGACCGGATTTACTTGGGGTTTTCCAGGACAGCAGGAAGAAGAGGAAATGTGGTGCCAGAGGTGCGTCCCATCAGGTTGCAGTTCCCTCTTTCCCATTTCCATTTCCTCCTCAGTGCGGGTGTCCCCTGCAGCCCATGAGCACGTGGCCGGTGACAACTCCCTGTCTGTGGAGGGATTCCTTATGGAACAAGGGCAGATGACACTTGTGTGAGGCTTACGACTGTTAGAATTAGACCAGGATGGGTTTAAGGAAAACTAGAATCGTGTGTTAATCTTACTGGTCAATGAACAAATGGAATCCACACTTCTGTAAGAAAAAATAGAGTGTATGGAGCATATAGAAGAAGCTGGTTTTGCCTGCTGCTGCTGCTTGGCTGTATCATGTAACCCCATTCGAACTCTGCCTTCAAGACAGCTGTGAGACCGTGAAATAAAGAACTTAGCAGAACAGCAGCCTCCTCTGCTCTTTCACCCTGGTCCGAGAAGGAGGGGTACCCTGTCAAAGGCTCAACACTTGCCTTTCTGACTTTGTTTCTAAATTTCTACCTTTCTAATTTTGTTTGTTTCTAATTTTTTTGTTTGTTTGTTTCTAACTTTGTTTGTTTTCAACTTTCTCCCTTTAGAAATTTGTTTGTTTCTTGTATTTTACCTCTTTGTTTGTTTCTAAATTTCTGCCGTTGTAACTTTGTTTCTAACTTTCTACTTTTAAAATTTCATTTGTTTTTAACTTTTTATCATTCCTCCCAGCGAGGGCTGTGTGCAGAATACTAAAACCTGTTAAGTTCTTCACTTTTACGTCTATAGGCAAATGCTACTGATTTAGATGTAAATTCATTTTGAAATAAGCCAGCCCTCTCTGTCTACTCTGTCGCATACAGCAATATAAGAAGCTGGGAATAGAGATCCGCAGGTGTTGAGAATAAGGAGCCGGCGTTTTTCTGTAGGAAGGAAAGCAGCAAGCGCCTGGCCCCAGGAGCCGAGACGCTCGGGCTGCAGGAGCTGCAGAGCGCCCGGAGCCGGCTTTTCCCTGTGCTCTGTGCCTGCCCCCGGGCTGAGCTGGGCGGCGCTGCTGCCGCCTGGTGGCGAGAGCGCGGCACTGCCGCCCCCGACACGGCGCCCCGGCGCTGCTGCCGCCCGGTGCCGGCTGAGCCGAGAGGGCGGCGGCCTCGGTGGCTGCCGAGCGTGGCAAGGAGCGGGAGCGAGCGGGGCCGGGTCTGTCAGCGGAGGGGAGGGGCGAAGGGCGGTTCGGAGCGCCAAGGGACACGGCCGTGCACGAGCGGGGCCACAGCTATGGAAAGGGCCGGGCGCCGTGCGGGGCGGTGACCGCGGGGAATGACAGCGCGGGGGGCGGCCCGGCGGGGCCGGTTTTGCCGGGCAGCAGAGGCGCGGTCGCAGCGCGACCCGGGCGGGAGGCACCGGGCGGGCACGGTCGGAATAGAGCCGCCCGCGTGTCGCTCTCAAGGAGGCGGCTCGGAAAGGAAGGCGCAGTTCCGCGCTCTCGGGACGGCGTTAAGTGACGTTTTTATTAGAATAGTATAGTATTTATTTTATTTTATTATTTTATTATCTGCCAGGACCTTGCAGAGGGTGGTTTACACTTCCGCCACACTCAAGATGGCGGACGCAGTAGGCCCCCTGCGAGAGGTGTCCCTGCCGATGCCTGCCGCCGGTCGCGGAGCCGTCGGCCGCCTCCGGCGCGGCTGACCCCGCCAGCCGTGTCCTCGCACCGGGAAGCACGGCGGAAAATCGCGCGGAAAGCGCGGGGCCGGCGTCGGAGTCCGGGCCGGATTCAGGCAGCCGACTAGACAGAAGCCCTTGTGAGGGGCGGCGGGGGCCCTAAGTGTACCACACTAAAGATGGCGGCTCGACCGGAAGTGGCTTCTGCCAGCACCCAAGATGGCGGCGAAGGGCGGAAGTGTCGTCACTGCCACACTAAAGATGGCGGTCGTGTGCACTGTTTTCTGACCTTCTCAATATGGCGGCAGGGAAGGCCCCCCCCCCCCAAGCTGCGTCTATTCGGCTGCCTGAACGCGACGCCGACGCCGACGCCGACGCCGACGCCAGCCCAGCGCTTGCGCGCAATTTTCTGAGGCGTTTCCCGCTACGCGGACACCGACTGTGGGGTCAGCGGCGCCTGGGGCAGGCGGGAGCATTCAGGCAGTCGAATAGACGGAGCGGGGGGGGGGGGGGGGGTCCTTCCGGCCGCCATCTTGAGAAGGTCGAATAGCCACATCGGTGCGGTACCGGTGACTTCCGCCCTTCTTCGCCAGGAGCGCCAATGGCGGGGAGCCCGGGGAGCAGCGCTGCCGGGCCGGGGGCACCGGGGCGGGTGCTCCGGGCTCGGAGGTGAGCGGGGAACGGGGACAGCCCCGAGCGGACGGTGGGGGCCGCGGGGGATCGGTATTCCGGCACAGGGGTGGCTGTCCCGGCACAGGGGTGGCTGTCCCGGCACAGGGATGCGTTCCTGGACTGTCTAATAATATTATTTAACGATCGTGCAAGGAGATCTGTATAAAAAAATCCTCCGTGGTCATCCTTCTCCCACAGCCCCGCTGTGTTTTCAGGATCTTGGGGGAAGAGTTTGGGTCTGAACAAGGCTCTCGGGCACAGGGTGGGATTCTTGGGGTGCAGGGCCAGGATTTGGACTCGATGCTCCCTGTGGGTCCCTTGCAGCCCAGGAAATGCTGCGATCCTGTGCCTCTGAGGGTGAAATAAAGGGGAGCGGTGGCGTTTGTGCCCGCTGTATTCACGGCCCCGCCGGCTCAGGGCGGGTTAAAGGCGCAGCTGCCCCGAGACAGCGGGACCGGCCGGGGCTGCTCGCTCCCGGTGCTGCCGCCTCGTGGGGAGAGCCCGGCACTGCAGCCCGCGCAGGCGCTGGACCACGGGATGGGCGTGGAACAGCAGCGCAGGGGATGCTGAGGCAGCCCAGGGAATGCTGCGGTCCCAGGGAAGGCTGAGGCGTCCCCTGCCCGGGGCACTCGGCAGCAAACCCCTGATGTTGAGCAGAAAAAGGAAAGTTCTGGGTTAGTGGGAGGAGGTTTCTGGAATGGAGCTGGGACAGGTGCTGATCCACGCATGGAATCACGGGCTGGTTTGGCTTGGAAGGGACCACCAGGATCATTTACACTCTGTTTGTTGTCTGATTGCACAGCGAAGAACATCCAGAACTGCCACCTCACCCTCACGGACAGCAGGAATGTCTTCCATAGCTCTTGTTTTGGAATGGGAATGGCTGTTGGGAGCTCTGGCAGGACCAGGTAAGAAGAGAAATGGGATCATTGTGGCTGCTGCTGGAGGTGGTTTTCTGCTTTCCGGCTGTTCTTTCACAGCAGTGTTCTAGGGCACATTTGAGGGTAATTCCAGGAATTTGAAACCAGATAAAAACTGGTGGGGCAAAAATGTGAACACAATCCATTTCTGGTAGTTCCAAGCTTCTCCCACAACACCGTTCCAGGGGAAAGCTGATAAAAGGGTAAAGATGCAGAGGAACAAGTGCTGTAAAGCCCCCTGGCGCTCTGAGAGAGCAAACCTTCCAGTAGTCCCAGCAGATCTCTTGGAGAAAGTGTGGGATCGCAAGGTTTTCCAGGAAAGCAAAACAAGGGTGGAGATGAGGGAATAGGCTTCCAGTTCTTCCTTGAGCTGAAAGCCTGGGGGAATTGAGAGGGGCCACAAGAACTGTTTGTGTAGGCAAATGGGAGTTTGGGGTCTGAATCTGAGTTTCCCTCTGGGGCATTTTTGAGGGAAAAGCTGAGGTGCTGTTTAAGGGAGAGAATGGACATTTTTGGGGTGGAAAAAGTTGAATCAATATTGTAGAGGAAGTAAAACGCTGGGGGTAAAAGTGGATGCAATGTGGAGGGGACAGATTGAATATTTTGGAGGCAAAATGGGGAACTGAGTAGTGGAGAGATGGGGAACATTTTGGAGGCAACACTTGACAAACTCTCTGGGGTGGAGAACGACCACATTGAGGGAAAAATGAGGTGATGAGCAGTGGGCACGTAGGGAAGGTCGTGGGGGTAAATCTTGAGAAAAGCCCCGTGGTATTCAAGAAATCCTTGGTAGCAGGACTGAGGAATTCAGTGGTGGAAAAATAGGGGAATTTTGCGGGGGTAAAACTTTAAAAGATCTAAGAGTTGAGAGTGTGTGTTTTTAGGTAGAAAGGATGTCTTGTTGAAGTTGGGCGTCTGGATTGTGGCATTTATGGATCCAGAAAGTAGAAGATAAAGGAGACTCCCAAAGCCTCGGTAGCTGTGTTAAGAAATCCGTCCCAGGGAAGAAAGGTACCTAAACCTCCTAGAAGTAGGGACTAATTAGCATGGGAAGGGGAAAACCCACCCCCAGTGGGAGAGAGCACGCCGGGTAAGGGAAGAGAAGGATGCCCTTAAGAAGAAGTAGGGAAGGTGAATTTCTCGGCTTGCTGAAATGTATCAAAAAGTTTGGAATCTGGGTCTGTGTGGAGGCCGGGATTTTCTCAGCCATATGCAGAGCCCAGCACTAGGAATAAAGGAATTCCAGGCTTTACAACGCCAAAAATGCAGTACCAGAGAGTTCTGTTATCCCGAGGACTTGGGGGATACTTGGCAAAAATTTCCGGGGGCCCAGGCTGGACCGAGCTTTTAACGCTCCCCGGATTCACGGGATCGGGGATTCCAGCGTGCCCTGCACGGGTTTTTTCAGGGAAGTCCCAAATCCTTCGTGTGAGCACGAAGCAGAATCCCCTGGGAGCTGTGAAGGCAACAGGATATTTCTTGGGAATTTTGAAGGGTTGGGTGAGTCCTCAGTGTTAGGTTGGAATGAACGCAAATTGTCCGGGAGTTGCTGGTTTGGGGATGGCCGGGTCTGGGTTTGGATTTGTGGGCACCGAGTGTTCCTTGTGTCAGCTTTAGGTCTTCTGGATTGGTGGGAATTGTCAGAGAAAAGAGAAGGCAATTGAAATGCGGAGCTCCATTCCC
Organism: Coloeus monedula; assembly: GCF_965178545.1. Lineage (NCBI taxonomy): Eukaryota > Metazoa > Chordata > Aves > Passeriformes > Corvidae > Coloeus > Coloeus monedula. Next base: position 113,029 of record NW_028120605.1, on the reverse strand, counting down.
GGAGAAATGGTCAGGATGGGAGCGGGAAGGCTGTGGAGCTGCTGGGAGCTCGTGGAGAACGAAAGGATCTGAGGCCTGGAGGCAAAAGCTGTGGAACAAAGCCTGAAAAGGGTGTGGGGTGGGGCGGGAGGGGGAGGAGGGCACCGTGGTGGGGGGAAAGAGGGAAAGGATCCCTGCTCCGGGAATCCAGCAGGGACCAGGAGAGGATCATTTTCCATCCACTGCTCTCAGTGGAATCCTAATAAGGACGGTGGAAGGGAAGTGATTCGTTTGTTCTTAGGTTTGGAATGAAAGGTGCTCTTGCAGAGGGGACTATTGACCTGTTAAAATTCTGTTGGATACAGGAAAAGAGGGAGGAAGCAAGCAGGTGGGGAATGAAGGGGTGGATTTTTTGGTGGATACAGGGAAAGACACGGGAAGGGGCTCTCAAGTAGAATACACCTCACGGGCAGCACCAGGAGAAGCCTCAAGTGCCCTTTTTTTCCAAGCTCTGACATTCCAGAGGAGTAAGCAGTGGTCAGCCCATCACTTTCTGTATTCCTTGGATGCCCAGTGCTTTGTTGGGAAGAGATAATATTTGGAAATGAACAAATCCGGGGATGTAATTTCCTGATAGTAAAGCCCCAGAGAGCCTGGTTTTGATATCCTTCCAGCACCCAAACGCAGCAGAGGGAATCCTGGCGGAGCTGGAAAACGCTGTCGCTCCGTCGGTGGAATTCCTGGGAACTGGAAAGCAGCAGAAGCAGCAAGAACAGAGTTGGAAGCAGGCTCCAGCCGGGTAAGGCAGACACCAAATCCTTTGGAACTGGGCAGGGGTGGGAAGAATGAATTCTTACATTTGTAGCCCAGGGATTCCTGAGCAGGATCCCGGCAGGGAAGACTGCAGGGATCAGGCTGGGGCCTGATCGCAGCTGGGGGCAGCGAGCCTTGGAATTGGCTGAAGGGAAGAAAGAGGGATCCTTTGAGCACAAGGATCAGGTGTCAAATGCGGAGATGGCATCAGACAATTCCTCGGGAGGGTTTAGTTCCTGGGCCAAATCGATCTGCTGCCTTGTGAAGGAGCTCAGAGAGCTGGGAAGAGCCCAAGCAACGCAGGGAATGCACCGGCAGATAAAAGTGCCGGGGAACGGTGGGGAAAAGCATCCGAACAGGGGGCCTCGTTTTGTACAGGGACGGTACAAAAAATTGTCCGAAAGAATAGGAATGGAATGGGATTTTACGTATTCCTCGGAGGCCACAATCCAGTGGGAAGGCTGAGAGAAAGAAACAAGGCCTAAAAAGGCAGATGAGCCAAATCTGCCCAAAGCCTCCAATGGCCACATTCCCTGGCATTGCTGAGGACTTCAGCCAAGCTCCAAGCAAAAGGTGAGCCCCTGATTTTGGTGCCAAGGGAAACTCCAAGTTAAGAATGATCCAAATATGAAGCGCTTCTCACAAAACTCAGCTTTGCAAACCTTTCTTTGGGCTAAAAAAGAAAAGATGGGAATGCCCTTGGCAGAAAAGCAGCTGTGAGGCACAGCAGGCTTCAAATGCCTGTCAGCAGGAGCTCCAGGAGAAACGGCTGCTGGCTCCGGGCATCCTGGGCTTTCCAGGCAGGTTTTGTAGCAGATTGCAAGGCAGTTTTCCTGCCTCTGGGGGGTGGCACCTGCATCCCGCTGGAAAGGGAAAATGTGGAGAGAGGGGCAAGCGGGAAGACGGTTGCTGATGTGTGTCCTTGGATCGCAGTTCCTCCCGGTGAGTCTGTGCTGCTGGAAGTTTGAAGGAGATCAGTCCTGGAGTACGTGTGGGTTCACCTGTGGGGTTTGGGAGCGACGCTGGCCATGAAATTCCAGGGATGTTCCCTTTGCTGGAGTGAGAAGCAGTGGAAGCACTTTGCTGTCTGCTTCTTCATCGCCTGCGCCTCGGTCCCCTGGGGCTCCAGGTAATCCCCTCTCACCTTTGCTTTTCCAAGGGTCTCTAAATGAGGGCTTGAGCTTTGGTGTAGCTCCCTTTACAGGGAAGATCTGTTCCAGGAAAGGTCTCCTGGTCTGGACCGATGGCGTTGCAGGAAGAGCAGGAAACCCCGCAGCTCCTGTGGCTCCCTCATCCGATTTGCCTGCAGGCAGCAGCAAGGATCATTCCCAAGTGTCATGCCCTGGCTCCGTGACTCGGTGAGGTTGTGTTCCCCCAAAGGCCAGGGGCCGCTTTGTTTTGCGGCTCACGAAAGTCCAGCTCGGTGGTGCTGGGTTTGGTTTTTGTGTGTAATGAAGGCACTAAAAAATTCCCCTCCTTCACTGGCACAGCCCTGGAGTGGGAGCAGATTCCCCTTATCCCGCAGTTATCCCGCTCCTGCCCTGGATCCCTGCGGTGCCGTGTGTTCTCCAAGCTCACAGCACTGCTGGCTCGAGACAAGAAAAACAATCCCTGTTCCTTCTCTTCTCCGTCCTTGATGTTCCCAGGCCCTGCATCTCCCTGGCTATTCCCTGTGGGAGTCTTCATCTCCATCCCACCTTATCCCGATCAGGTAAGGGTCTGAGACGTGTTTAGCAGCAAATGCATTCCTGTGAAGAAAGCCAAGAGCAAAGAGCATCCAGATGCAGAGAAGTCTTTAGAAAAGCGTTCCAGACGTGCAAATGAGGGATGTGTCTTCCTGCATCTCCTGTTGTTTTTCTCTGTCACGTTTTGGAAGGGTTTCTCTCAGTGATTTCCTGCAGTCCAGGTGCGTCCCTTCTTTTGTCCAAATCCAGTGCCAGAGGATCGAACAACTGACGAGTGGGGCCTGGGATGAAAACGGTTCTCCTAAAATGAGGGAAACAATGCTAGAAGAGAAATGAGCATCCTTTTAATGCCTGGAATAAAAATGCTGGAAAAGGGCACTTTTTATTTGATATGGTGTCATTCTCCTTTTTTTTTCCATAGCTAAAACTCCACGGTGAGCAATCAGAGCAGAAATAGGAAATGCAGGAGTCTTGGATTCCACAGTGGGATTAACTTCCCTTTTCTGCTCTCTTTCAGGACAGGAAAAACCACTGAACTCGCCCCATCTTTGGGACCAAGAGCTTTGGTGCTGGAGTAGGCAAAGCCAGCTAGGGCCCCCCTTGTCCTGCCCATGGTGTGGGTCAGGGACAGGCTCCTCTTCTCCTCTGCGCTGGGATGAACTGCCTAGGGAATGCTATTACTGACAGCCCGGTCCTAGCCCCGGCTACTGGAAATGGGCGGAGGTGAAGAGGCAAGTGCCAGAGTTGCTTGGGGATGATGGAATTGTGGTGTTTGGCTGTGCCCAGAGGGGCAGGTTGGGCATTTCTGTGTGTCTGAGGACCGGTTTGGGTGCTGGGGAGCCCGGGGAGCCGAGCTCTCAGTGCATTCCCAGCTCACCCGGGGGTGGGAGCTGGTGCAGGGCTCTGGTCGGGCTCGGGGCAGGCCCTGGCCCCGGCACAGACACGCTGGGGTGCTTTGGGGCCGCTTGGGGAGCCGTGGGAGGAGAATGAGGGATGGTGCTGGGCAGAGCGATCGGCCTGTGCTCGTGTCAGCGCAGCCGTGCAGGGCACTGGGATCTGGGTAAAACACCGGCTCTCCTGGTGTTCAGGGAAGCAAGGTCTGTATTTATCCATACATATTTATCCCTACATATTTATCCCTATATTTATCCATGGATTATCCATATATGTTTATCCATATACATTTATCCATATTTTTATCCACGTATTTACCCATGAATTTATCCCTATATTTACCCATGTATTTACCCAGGTATTTTATGAACACTCAAGTGCCATATCCATGTATTTTATGAGCACTTCCAGGGTTGGTGACTCCACCACTGCCCTGGGCAGCTGTTCCAGCGCTGGACAACCCTTCCCATGCTGGGCCAGGAGATGGATTCTGGAAATGCAGACTCCGAGGAGCAGGGGATTAAGGCAGCATTGGATTCCTTTATTCTCCCAGAAGGATAAAGGAGATTTATCCCCAGACGAACCAGAGGTGTTCACACTGAGGTCATTAGTGGGATTTCTTCCTTACTCCCACAAATACCCACTGGGGTGACAGAGTTCCCTACAAGGGCGGTGTTGGAAGGAGCTGCTGGAATGTTTTGCTGTTTATTGGGATCCACAGGATGTTTGGTGTCTCTCAGAGCTGTTCCAGGCTTTCCACAGACCCAAACGCTCCTCACACTTCTCCTCAGAGTAGAGAGGTTTCCCAGAGTGCTGGTTTTTAATTTCAGATGCTGGGATAACGACACGGCTTCAGGAGGCAGGAGACTCATTGTGCTGTGCCTCAGTCCAGGCAGGGACAACCCCCAGCTAATAAAAACCTCTTTAAAGCACAAAAAGTCCCATTAAACTGATATTATAAAGGCTGCAAATTGAAGCAGGCCTCAATCAGAAAGCAGCAGAATTTAATTCCCCCCCCTTGCCCATTTGCATGATGATCTCCTTCCTAATTGCCCATCTACGCTTTTCCCACAGAAGTGCTGTCCCGAGGTTGGAGATGGTTCCAGCTTTATGGAGCTTTGATCTTTATCTGCTTTTACTTTTTACAGGGCACAGAACCCGAGAGTGGCAGCTGCTTTCCTCTTGTTCCTCCTGTGGCAGTGAACTGCTCTTCCCGAGGACGGCTGCAGGAATTCTCAGGCAGCAGAACGTATGGAATGCCAGGCACGCTACAGAATTCCAGTGGGAGCAGCAGGAACTTCTGTTCTTTACTGGCAGGGCTGTGCCATGAAGGGGAGCTCGGAGATATTGGTCAGCTCAGGGAATGAGCCTGGCTCATGGTAAGGAAATTCACTGTGCAGTTACTTCGGGCCCTTCTCCTCCTTCTCCTCCTTCTCCTCCTTCTCCTCCTCCTTCTCCTCCTTCTCCTCCTTCTCCTCCTCCTTCTCCTCCTCCTCCTCCTCCTCCTTCTCCTTCTCCTTCTCCTTCTCCTTCTCCTTCTCCTTCTCCTTCTCCTTCTCCTTCTCCTTCTCCTTCTCCTTCTCCTTCTCCTTCTCCTTCTCCTTCTCCTTCTCCTTCTCCTTCTCCTTCTCCTTCTCCTTCTCCTTCTCCTTCTCCCTCTCTTCCCAACACCAGTTCCAGACCTCAGTATAATCCATGTTCCCACAGCCTGACCTTGCAGTTTTCCCAGTTTAGCAGCCCCAGCCACACTTGCAGCCTCTCTGTCTGGACTTTGTCTTGCTGAAATCTCTTTTTGTTGATCCTTTGCTGCCTCACCTTTTATCCAGCAATAACGTGCAGTGGGTGGAAGCTTCTCAGAATTCCCTCCCTGTTCCACTGGAAACATTCCCAAGTGGAAGCAGCTGCACTGCCCATCAGCACTTGCCTGCTTTTAGGGGTGGTTGAGGCATGAAGGATGCAACAAATGGAGTTGGCTCCAAGGGGATGAAATGCTCCCCCTGAGGCTGCTCAGAGAGCTGGAGCTGAGGAATCCGGGTGGGAATCACTCCAAGAAAAAGGAAGGAAAAGAGAGCAGAGGAACAGGGATGCAATTCCAACCTCTCCAAGGACTGGGATGGGCACATTCACCATCACCATTTAATCTAGACACGATTTCTTCTTTGCCTCTGGCTGCCAGGAGCAGGATGAGCAGTTTAATGAGTTTAAATAGTGAATAGTTTAATTAGCTGGAAGAGACTGGATCAATAGCTGCTTAAACAAACAACTGGATCCCTGTTTCCAAGCTTGGATGTAGTTTTGGAAGGTTCCTGGCAGTTTGGCAGGGATTAGTGATGCTGAGAATGTGCTTTTTTGTGGGTTTGGGGCTTTTACTCCTGTTCACGTGGCTGCTCTTTTTCTTGTTGAGTGGAAAACAGGAGGGAAAGAGCAACGACGGAAGGAATTCCACTCTTGCTGCTTCAAGGGATGGATCAGGAAGGGAACAGGCTGCAGGGAATTTGGAGTGCAAACTGAGATCTCTCCGATATTTTCGGCTCAGTCAGTCCATCAGTGCTTGGTAGCTGTTTAGGCCACGTGCAAGGTGAATGATGGTGCACATGGCAGAGCTGCTGGTGGCTCCTTCCCCTGCCCGGCTGTCAGTCACCCTGCAGGGTGCTGGAGCAGCGTGCCAGAGGCCGTGGATCCTATGGATCCCATGGATCCCAGGGGCGTGATCAGGAGCCTGGGCCTGCTGGCCACTCCTTGCTCTCTCTTACCCTGATTTTTCAGCTCTGCAGCGAATCCAGCTTGAGTTTTTCAACCCCCTAGAAACCCAGGGACCTTTCATGTCTGTTCTCAGATCTGGGATTTAAATCCAGCCCTTATCAAAGCACCCCGTGACCAGGCAGGCCCTGAATCCCAGCAGGGATCTGATAAAGAGGGACCTGACATCCTAAAGAAACCCTTTGAAATCCTGCTGGGATTGATTTGTATCCATAATGGAGCCCCGAGCTCTCTGCCAGGGAGAGATGAAGCTGCTCCTTTGCTTTATTATCCTCAGGCCCATCCCAGCTTTGAGGGAAATTCAGTCCCTCTTCAAGCCCCAAAATCATGGAAAAGCTCCTTTGTATCCTCTCCACAGCCCCTACGTGGATTAATCAACTTTTTATTTGATATGGTGTCATTCTCCTTTTTTTTCCATGGATAAAACTCCACGGTGAGCAATCAGAGCAGAAATAGGAAATGCAGGAGTCTTGGATTCCACAGTGGGATTAACTTCCCTTTTCTGCTCTCTTTCAGGACAGGAAAAACCACTGAACTCGCCCCATCTTTGGGACCAAGAGCTTTGGTGCTGGAGTAGGCAAAGCCAGCTAGGGCCCCCCTTGTCCTGCCCATGGTGTGGGTCAGGGACAGGCTCCTCTTCTCCTCTGCGCTGGGATGAACTGCCTAGGGAATGCTATTACTGACAGCCCGGTCCTAGCCCCGGCTACTGGAAATGGGCGGAGGTGAAGAGGCAAGTGCCAGAGTTGCTTGGGGATGATGGAATTGTGGTGTTTGGCTGTGCCCAGAGGGGCAGGTTGGGCATTTCTGTGTGTCTGAGGACCGGTTTGGGTGCTGGGGAGCCCGGGGAGCCGAGCTCTCAGTGCATTCCCAGCTCACCCGGGGGTGGGAGCTGGTGCAGGGCTGGGTGACAGCCTCTGGTCGGGCTCGGGGCAGGCCCTGGCCCCGGCACAGACACGCTGGGGTGCTTTGGGGCCGCTTGGGGAGCCGTGGGAGGAGAATGAGGGATGGTGCTGGGCAGAGCGATCGGCCTGTGCTCGTGTCAGCGCAGCCGTGCAGGGCACTGGGATCTGGGTAAAACACCGGCTCTCCTGGTGTTCAGGGATGCAAGGTCTGAGGGACCGGATTTACTTGGGGTTTTCCAGGACAGCAGGAAGAAGAGGAAATGTGGTGCCAGAGGTGCGTCCCATCAGGTTGCAGTTCCCTCTTTCCCATTTCCATTTCCTCCTCAGTGCGGGTGTCCCCTGCAGCCCATGAGCACGTGGCCGGTGACAACTCCCTGTCTGTGGAGGGATTCCTTATGGAACAAGGGCAGATGACACTTGTGTGAGGCTTACGACTGTTAGAATTAGACCAGGATGGGTTTAAGGAAAACTAGAATCGTGTGTTAATCTTACTGGTCAATGAACAAATGGAATCCACACTTCTGTAAGAAAAAATAGAGTGTATGGAGCATATAGAAGAAGCTGGTTTTGCCTGCTGCTGCTGCTTGGCTGTATCATGTAACCCCATTCGAACTCTGCCTTCAAGACAGCTGTGAGACCGTGAAATAAAGAACTTAGCAGAACAGCAGCCTCCTCTGCTCTTTCACCCTGGTCCGAGAAGGAGGGGTACCCTGTCAAAGGCTCAACACTTGCCTTTCTGACTTTGTTTCTAAATTTATACCTTTCTAATTTTGTTTGTTTCTAATTTTTTTGTTTGTTTGTTTCTAACTTTGTTTGTTTTCAACTTTCTCCCTTTAGAAATTTGTTTGTTTCTTGTATTTTACCTCTTTGTTTGTTTCTAAATTTCTGCCGTTGTAACTTTGTTTCTAACTTTCTACTTTTAAAATTTCATTTGTTTTTAACTTTTTACCATTCCTCCCAGCGAGGGCTGTGTGCAGAATACTAAAACCTGTTAAGTTCTTCACTTTTACGTCTATAGGCAAATGCTACTGATTTAGATGTAAATTCATTTTGAAATAAGCCAGCCCTCTCTGTCTACTCTGTCGCATACAGCAATATAAGAAGCTGGGAATAGAGATCCGCAGGTTTTGAGAATAACGAGCCGGCGTTTTTCTGTAGGAAGGAAAGCAGCAAGCGCCTGGCCCCAGGAGCCGAGACGCTCGGGCTGCAGGAGCTGCAGAGCGCCCGGAGCCGGCTTTTCCCTGTGCTCTGTGCCTGCCCCCGGGCTGAGCTGGGCGGCGCTGCTGCCGCCTGGTGGCGAGAGCGCGGCACTGCCGCCCCCGACACGGCGCCCCGGCGCTGCTGCCGCCCGGTGCCGGCTGAGCCGAGAGGGCGGCGGCCTCGGTGGCTGCCGAGCGTGGCAAGGAGCGGGAGCGAGCGGGGCCGGGTCTGTCAGCGGAGGGGAGGGGCGAAGGGCGGTTCGGAGCGCCAAGGGACACGGCCGTGCACGAGCGGGGCCACAGCTATGGAAAGGGCCGGGCGCCGTGCGGGGCGGTGACCGCGGGGAATGACAGCGCGGGGGGCGGCCCGGCGGGGCCGGTTTTGCCGGGCAGCAGAGGCGCGGTCGCAGCGCGACCCGGGCGGGAGGCACCGGGCGGGCACGGTCGGAATCGAGCCGCCCGCGTGTCGCTCTCAAGGAGGCGGCTCGGAAAGGAAGGCGCAGTTCCGCGCTCTCGGGACGGCGTTAAGTGACGTTTTTATTAGAATATTATAGTATTTATTTTATTTTATTATTTTATTATCTGCCAGGACCTTGCAGAGGGTGGTTTACACTTCCGCCACACTCAAGATGGCGGACGCAGTAGGCCCCCTGCGAGAGGTGTCCCTGCCGATGCCTGCCGCCGGTCGCGGAGCCGTCGGCCGCCTCCGGCGCGGCTGACCCCGCCAGCCGTGTCCTCGCACCGGGAAGCACGGCGGAAAATCGCGCGGAAAGCGCGGGGCCGGCGTCGGAGTCCGGGCCGGATTCAGGCAGCCGACTAGACAGAAGCCCTTGTGAGGGGCGGCGGGGGCCCTAAGTGTACCACACTAAAGATGGCGGCTCGACCGGAAGTGGCTTATGCCAGCACCCAAGATGGCGGCGAAGGGCGGAAGTGTCGTCACTGCCACACTAAAGATGGCGGTCGTGTGCACTGTTTTCTGACCTTCTCAATATGGCGGCAGGGAAGGCCCCCCCCCCCAAGCTGCGTCTATTCGGCTGCCTGAACGCGACGCCGACGCCGACGCCGACGCCAGCCCAGCGCTTGCGCGCAATTTTCTGAGGCGTTTCCCGCTACGCGGACACCGACTGTGGGGTCAGCGGCGCCTGGGGCAGGCGGGAGCATTCAGGCAGTCGAATAGACGGCGCGGGGGGGTGGGGGGAGGTCCTTCCGGCCGCCATCTTGAGAAGGTCGAATAGCCACATCGGTGCCGTATCGGTGACTTCCGCCCTTCTTCGCCAGGAGCGCCAATGGCGGGGAGCCCGGGGAGCAGCGCTGCCGGGCCGGGGGCACCGGGGCGGGTGCTCCGGGCTCGGAGGTGAGCGGGGAACGGGGACAGCCCCGAGCGGACGGTGGGGGCCGCGGGGGATCGGTATTCCGGCCCAGGGATGAGTGTTCCGGCACAGGGGTGGCTGTCCCGGCACAGGGATGCGTTCCTGGACTGTCTAATAATATTATTTAACGATCGTGCAAGGAGATCTGTATAAAAAAATCCTCCGTGGTCATCCTTCTCCCACAGCCCCGCTGTGTTTTCAGGATCTTGGGGGAAGAGTTTGGGTCTGAACAAGGCTCTCGGGCACAGGGTGGGATTCTTGGGGTGCAGGGCCAGGATTTGGACTCGATGCTCCCTGTGGGTCCCTTGCAGCCCAGGAAATGCTGCGATCCTGTGCCTCTGAGGGTGAAATAAAGGGGAGCGGTGGGGTTTGTGCCCGCTGTGTTCACGGCCCCGCCGGCTCAGGGCGGCTTAAAGGCGCAGCTGCCCCGAGACAGCGGGACCGGCCGGGGCTGCTCGCTCCCGGTGCTGCCGCCTCGTGGGGAGAGCCCGGCACTGCAGCCCGCGCAGGCGCTGGACCACGGGATGGGCGTGGAACAGCAGCGCAGGGGATGCTGAGGCAGCCCAGGGAATGCTGCGGTCCCAGGGAAGGCTGAGGCGTCCCCTGCCCGGGGCACTCGGCAGCAAACCCCTGATGTTGAGCAGAAAAAGGAAAGTTCTGGGTTAGTGGGAGGAGGTTTCTGGAATGGAGCTGGGACAGGTGCTGATCCACGCATGGAATCACGGGCTGGTTTGGCGTGGAAGGGACCACCAGGATCATTTACACTCTGTTTGTTGTCTGATTGCACAGCGAAGAACATCCAGAACTGCCGCCTCACCCTCACGGACAGCAGGAATGTCTTCCATAGCTCTTGTTTTGGAATGGGAATGGCTGTTGGGAGCTCTGGCAGGACCAGGTAAGAAGAGAAATGGGATCATTGTGGCTGCTGCTGGAGGTGGTTTTCTGCTTTCCGGCTGTTCTTCTCATTGATCCTTTCACAGCAGTGTTCTAGGGCACATTTGAGGGTAATTCCAGGAATTTGAAACCAGATAAAAACTGGTGGGGCAAAAATGTGAACACAATCCATTTCTGGTAGTTCCAAGCTTCTCCCACAACACCGTTCCAGGGGAAAGCTGATAAAAGGGTAAAGATGCAGAGGAACAAGTGCTGTAAAGTCCCCTGGCGCTCTGAGAGAGCAAACCTTCCAGTACTCCCAGCAGATCTCTTGGAGAAAGTGTGGGATCGCAAGGTTTTCCAGGAAAGCAAAACAAGGGTGGAGATGAGGGAATAGGCTTCCAGTTCTTCCTTGAGCTGAAAGCCTGGGGGAATTGAGAGGGGCCACAAGAACTGTTTGTGTAGGCAAATGGGAGTTTGGGGGCTGAATCTGAGTTTCCCTCTGGGGCATTTTTGAGGGAAAAGCTGAGGTGCTGTTTAAGGGAGAGAATGCAGATTTTTGGGGTGGAAAAGGTTGAATCAATATTGTAGAGGAAGTAAAACGCTGGGGGTAAAAGTGGATGCAATGTGGAGGGGACAGTTTGAATATTTTGGAGGCAAAATGGGGAACTGAGTAGTGGAGAGATGGGGAACATTTTGGAGGCAACACTTGACAAACTCTCTGGGGTGGAGAACGACCACATTGAGGGAAAAATGAGGTGATGAGCAGTGGGCACGTAGGGAAGGTCGTGGGGGTAAATCTTGAGAAAAGCCCCGTGGTATTCAAGAAATCCTTGGTAGCAGGACTGAGGAATTCAGTGGTGGAAAAATAGGGGAATTTTGCGGGGGTAAAACTTTAAAAGATCTAAGAGTTGAGAGTGTGTGTTTTTAGGTAGAAAGGATGTCTTGTTGAAGTTGGGCGTCTGGATTGTGGCATTTATGGATCCAGAAAGTAGAAGATAAAGGAGACTCCCAAAGCCTCGGTAGCTGTGTTAAGAAATCCGTCCCAGGGAAGAAAGGTTACCTAAACCTCCTAGAAGTAGGGACTAATTAGCATGGGAAGGGGAAAACCCACCCCCAGTGGGAGAGAGCACGCCGGGTAAGGGAAGAGAAGGATGCCCTTAAGAAGAAGTAGGGAAGGTGAATTTCTCGGCTTGCTGAAATGTATCAAAAAGTTTGGAATCTGGGTCTGTGTGGAGGCCGGGATTTTCTCAGCCATATGCAGAGCCCAGCACTAGGAATAAAGGAATTCCAGGCTTTACAACGCCAAAAATGCAGTACCAGAGAGTTCTGTTATCCCGAGGACTTGGGGGATACTTGGCAAAAATTTCCGGGGGCCCAGGCTGGACCGAGCTTTTAACGCTCCCCGGATTCACGGGATCGGGGATTCCGGCGTGCCCTGCACGGGTTTTTTCAGGGAAGTCCCAAATCCTTCGTGTGAGCACGAAGCAGAATCCCCTGGGAGCTGTGAAGGCAACAGGATATTTCTTGGGAATTTTGAAGGGTTGGGTGAGTCCTCAGTGTTAGGTTGGAATGAACGCAAATTGTCCGGGAGTTGCTGGTTTGGGGATGGCCGGGTCTGGGTTTGGATTTGTGGGCACCGAGTGTTCCTTGTGTCAGCTTTAGGTCTTCTGGATTGGTAGGAATTGTCAGAGAAAAGAGAAGGCAATTGAAATGCGGAGCTCCATTCCCGGAGAAATGGTCAGGATGGGAGCGGGAAGGCTGTGGAGCTGCTGGGAGCTCGTGGAGAACGAAAGGATCTGAGGCCTGGAGGCAAAAGCTGTGGAACAAAGCCTGAAAAGGGTGTGGGGTGGGGCGGGAGGGGGAGGAGGGCACCGTGGTGGGGGGAAAGAGGGAAAGGATCCCTGCTCCGGGAATCCAGCAGGGACCAGGAGAAGATCATTTTCCATCCACTGCTCTCAGTGGCATCCTAATAAGGACGGTGGAAGGGAAGTGATTCGTTTGTTCTTAGGTTTGGAATGAAAGGTGCTCTTGCAGAGGGGACTATTGACCTGTTAAAATTCTGTTGGATACAGGAAAAGAGGGAGGAAGCAAGCAGCTGGGGAATGAAGGGGTGGATTTTTTGGTGGATACAGGGAAAGACACGGGAAGGGGCTCTCAAGTAGAATACACCTCACGGGCAGCACCAGGAGAAGCCTCAAGTGCCCTTTTTTTCCAAGCTCTGACATTCCAGAGGAGTAAGCAGTGGTCAGCCCATCACTTTCTGTATTCCTTGGATGCCCAGTGCTTTGTTGGGAAGAGATAATATTTGGAAATGAACAAATCCGGGGATGTAATTTCCTGATAGTAAAGCCCCAGAGAGCCTGGTTTTGATATCCTTCCAGCACCCAAACGCAGCAGAGGGAATCCTGGCGGAGCTGGAAAACGCTGTCGCTCCGTCGGTGGAATTCCTGGGAACTGGAAAGCAGCAGAAGCAGCAAGAACAGAGTTGGAAGCAGGCTCCAGCCGGGTAAGGCAGACACCAAATCCTTTGGAACTGGGCAGGGGTGGGAAGAATGAATTCTTACATTTGTAGCCCAGGGATTCCTGAGCAGGATCCCGGCAGGGAAGACTGCAGGGATCAGGCTGGGGCCTGATCGCAGCTGGGGGCAGCGAGCCTTGGAATTGGCTGAAGGGAAGAAAGAGGGATCCTTTGAGCACAAGGATCAGGTGTCAAATGCGGAGATGGCATCAGACAATTCCTCGGGAGGGTTTAGTTCCTGGGCCAAATCGATCTGCTGCCTTGTGAAGGAGCTCAGAGAGCTGGGAAGAGCCCAAGCAACGCAGGGAATGCACCGGCAGATAAAAGTGCCGGGGAACGGTGGGGAAAAGCATCCGAACAGGGGGCCTCGTTTTGTACAGGGACGGTACAAAAAATTGTCCGAAAGAATAGGAATGGAATGGGATTTTACGTATTCCTCGGAGGCCACAATCCAGTGGGAAGGCTGAGAGAAAGAAACAAGGCCTAAAAAGGCAGATGAGCCAAATCTGCCCAAAGCCTCCAATGGCCACATTCCCTGGCATTGCTGAGGACTTCAGCCAAGCTCCAAGCAAAAGGTGAGCCCCTGATTTTGGTGCCAAGGGAAACTCCAAGTTAAGAATGATCCAAATATGAAGCGCTTCTCACAAAACTCAGCTTTGCAAACCTTTCTTTGGGCTAAAAAAGAAAAGATGGGAATGCCCTTGGCAGAAAAGCAGCTGTGAGGCACAGCAGGCTTCAAATGCCTGTCAGCAGGAGCTCCAGGAGAAACGGCTGCTGGCTCCGGGCATCCTGGGCTTTCCAGGCAGGTTTTGTAGCGGATTGCAAGGCAGTTTTCCTGCCTCTGGGGGGTGGCACCTGCATCCCGCTGGAAAGGGAAAATGTGGAGAGAGGGGCAAGCGGGAAGACGGTTGCTGATGTGTGTCCTTGGATCGCAGTTCCTCCCGGTGAGTCTGTGCTGCTGGAAGTTTGAAGGAGATCAGTCCTGGAGTACGTGTGGGTTCACCTGTGGGGTTTGGGAGTGACGCCGGCCATGAAATTCCAGGGATGTTCCCTTTGCTGGAGTGAGAAGCAGTGGAAGCACTTTGCTGTCTGCTTCTTCATCGCCTGCGCCTCGGTCCCCTGGGGCTCCAGGTAATCCCCTCTCACCTTTGCTTTTCCAAGGGTCTCTAAATGAGGGCTTGAGCTTTGGTGTAGCTCCCTTTACAGGGAAGATCTGTTCCAGGAAAGGTCTCCTGGTCTGGACCGATGGCGTTGCAGGAAGAGCAGGAAACCCCGCAGCTCCTGTGGCTCCCTCATCCGATTTGCCTGCAGGCAGCAGCAAGGATCATTCCCAAGTGTCATGCCCTGGCTCCGTGACTCGGTGAGGTTGTGTTCCCCCAAAGGCCAGGGGCCGCTTTGTTTTGCGGCTCACGAAAGTCCAGCTCGGTGGTGCTGGGTTTGGTTTTTGTGTGTAATGAAGGCACTAAAAAATTCCCCTCCTTCACTGGCACAGCCCTGGAGTGGGAGCAGATTCCCCTTATCCCGCAGTTATCCCGCTCCTGCCCTGGATCCCTGCGGTGCCGTGTGTTCTCCAAGCTCACAGCACTGCTGGCTCGAGACAAGAAAAACAATCCCTGTTCCTTCTCTTCTCCGTCCTTGATGTTCCCAGGCCCTGCATCTCCCTGGCTATTCCCTGTGGGAGTCTTCATCTCCATCCCACCTTATCCCGATCAGGTAAGGGTCTGAGACGTGTTTAGCAGCAAATGCATTCCTGTGAAGAAAGCCAAGAGCAAAGAGCATCCAGATGCAGAGAAGTCTTTAGAAAAGCGTTCCAGACGTGCAAATGAGGGATGTGTCTTCCTGCATCTCCTGTTGTTTTTCTCTGTCACGTTTTGGAAGGGTTTCTCTCAGTGATTTCCTGCAGTCCAGGTGCGTCCCTTCTTTTGTCCAAATCCAGTGCCAGAGGATCGAACAACTGACGAGTGGGGCCTGGGATGAAAACGGTTCTCCTAAAATGAGGGAAACAATGCTAGAAGAGAAATGAGCATCCTTTTAATGCCTGGAATAAAAATGCTGGAAAAGGGCACTTTTTATTTGATATGGTGTCATTCTCCTTTTTTTTTCCATAGCTAAAACTCCACGGTGAGCAATCAGAGCAGAAATAGGAAATGCAGGAGTCTTGGATTCCACAGTGGGATTAACTTCCCTTTTCTGCTCTCTTTCAGGACAGGAAAAACCACTGAACTCGCCCCATCTTTGGGACCAAGAGCTTTGGTGCTGGAGTAGGCAAAGCCAGCTAGGGCCCCCCTTGTCCTGCCCATGGTGTGGGTCAGGGACAGGCTCCTCTTCTCCTCTGCGCTGGGATGAACTGCCTAGGGAATGCTATTACTGACAGCCCGGTCCTAGCCCCGGCTACTGGAAATGGGCGGAGGTGAAGAGGCAAGTGCCAGAGTTGCTTGGGGATGATGGAATTGTGGTGTTTGGCTGTGCCCAGAGGGGCAGGTTGGGCATTTCTGTGTGTCTGAGGACCGGTTTGGGTGCTGGGGAGCCCGGGGAGCCGAGCTCTCAGTGCATTCCCAGCTCACCCGGGGGTGGGAGCTGGTGCAGGGCTCTGGTCGGGCTCGGGGCAGGCCCTGGCCCCGGCACAGACACGCTGGGGTGCTTTGGGGCCGCTTGGGGAGCCGTGGGAGGAGAATGAGGGATGGTGCTGGGCAGAGCGATCGGCCTGTGCTCGTGTCAGCGCAGCCGTGCAGGGCACTGGGATCTGGGTAAAACACCGGCTCTCCTGGTGTTCAGGGAAGCAAGGTCTGTATTTATCCATACATATTTATCCCTACATATTTATCCCTACATATTTATCCATGGATTATCCATATATGTTTATCCATATACATTTATCCATATTTTTATCCACGTATTTACCCATGAATTTATCCCTATATTTACCCATGTATTTACCCAGGTATTTTATGAACACTCAAGTGCCATATCCATGTATTTTATGAGCACTTCCAGGGTTGGTGACTCCACCACTGCCCTGGGCAGCTGTTCCAGCGCTGGACAACCCTTCCCATGCTGGGCCAGGAGATGGATTCTGGAAATGCAGACTCCGAGGAGCAGGGGATTAAGGCAGCATTGGATTCCTTTATTCTCCCAGAAGGATAAAGGAGATTTATCCCCAGACGAACCAGAGGTGTTCACACTGAGGTCATTAGTGGGATTTCTTCCTTACTCCCACAAATACCCACTGGGGTGACAGAGTTCCCTACAAGGGCGGTGTTGGAAGGAGCTGCTGGAATGTTTTGCTGTTTATTGGGATCCACAGGATGTTTGGTGTCTCTCAGAGCTGTTCCAGGCTTTCCACAGACCCAAACGCTCCTCACACTTCTCCTCAGAGTAGAGAGGTTTCCCAGAGTGCTGGTTTTTAATTTCAGATGCTGGGATAACGACACGGCTTCAGGAGGCAGGAGACTCATTGTGCTGTGCCTCAGTCCAGGCAGGGACAACCCCCAGCTAATAAAAACCTCTTTAAAGCACAAAAAGTCCCATTAAACTGATATTATAAAGGCTGCAAATTGAAGCAGGCCTCAATCAGAAAGCAGCAGAATTTAATTCCCCCCCCTTGCCCATTTGCATGATGATCTCCTTCCTAATTGCCCATCTACGCTTTTCCCACAGAAGTGCTGTCCCGAGGTTGGAGATGGTTCCAGCTTTATGGAGCTTTGATCTTTATCTGCTTTTACTTTTTACAGGGCACAGAACCCGAGAGTGGCAGCTGCTTTCCTCTTGTTCCTCCTGTGGCAGTGAACTGCTCTTCCCGAGGACGGCTGCAGGAATTCTCAGGCAGCATAACGTATGGAATGCCAGGCACGCTACAGAATTCCAGTGGGAGCAGCAGGAACTTCTGTTCTTTACTGGCAGGGCTGTGCCATGAAGGGGAGCTCGGAGATATTGGTCAGCTCAGGGAATGAGCCTGGCTCATGGTAAGGAAATTCACTGTGCAGTTACTTCGGGCCCTTCTCCTCCTTCTCCTCCTTCTCCTCCTTCTCCTCCTTCTCCTCCTTCTCCTCCTTCTCCTCCTTCTCCTCCTTCTCCTCCTTCTCCTCCTTCTCCTCCTCCTCCTCCTCCTCCTCCTCCTCCTCCTCCTCCTCCTCCTCCTCCTCCTTCTCCTTCTCCTTCTCCTTCTCCTTCTCCTTCTCCTTCTCCTCCTTCTCCTTCCCCTTCTCCTTCTCCTTCTCCTTCTCCTTCTCCTCCTTCTCCTCCTTCTCCTCCTTCTCCTCCTTCTCTTCCTTCTCCTCCTTCTCCTCCTTCTCCTCCTTCTCCTCCTTCTCCTCCTTCTCCTCCTTCTCCTCCTTCTCCTCCTTCTCCTTCTCCTTCTCCTTCTCCTCCTTCCCTCTCTTCCCAACACCAGTTCCAGACCTCAGTATAATCCATGTTCCCACAGCCTGACCTTGCAGTTTTCCCAGTTTAGCAGCCCCAGCCACACTTGCAGCCTCTCTGTCTGGACTTTGTCTTGCTGAAATCTCTTTTTGTTGATCCTTTGCTGCCTCACCTTTTATCCAGCAATAACGTGCAGTGGGTGGAAGCTTCTCAGAATTCCCTCCCTGTTCCACTGGAAACATTCCCAAGTGGAAGCAGCTGCACTGCCCATCAGCACTTGCCTGCTTTTAGGGGTGGTTGAGGCATGAAGGATGCAACAAATGGAGTTGGCTCCAAGGGGATGAAATGCTCCCCCTGAGGCTGCTCAGAGAGCTGGAACTGAGGAATCCGGGTGGGAATCACTCCAAGAAAAAGGAAGGAAAAGAGAGCAGAGGAACAGGGATGCAATTCCAACCTCTCCAAGGACTGGGATGGGCACATTCACCATCACCATTTAATCTAGACACGATTTCTTCTTTGCCTCTGGCTGCCAGGAGCAGGATGAGCAGTTTAATGAGTTTAAATAGTGAATAGTTTAATTAGCTGGAAGAGACTGGATCAATAGCTGCTTAAACAAACAACTGGATCCCTGTTTCCAAGCTTGGATGTAGTTTTGGAAGGTTCCTGGCAGTTTGGCAGGGATTAGTGATGCTGAGAATGTGCTTTTGTGTGGGTTTGGGGCTTTTACTCCTGTTCACGTGGCTGCTCTTTTTCTTGTTGAGTGGAAAACAGGAGGGAAAGAGCAACAATGGAAGGAATTCCACTCTTGCTGCTTCAAGGGATGGATCAGGAAGGGAACAGGCTGCAGGGAATTTGGAGTGCAAACTGAGATCTCTCCGATATTTTCGGCTCAGTCAGTCCATCAGTGCTTGGTAGCTGTTTAGGCCACGTGCAAGGTGAATGATGGTGCACGTGGCAGAGTTGCTGGTGGCTCCTTCCCCTGCCCGGCTGTCAGTCACCCTGCAGGGTGCTGGAGCAGCGTGCCAGAGGCCGTGGATCCTATGGATCCCATGGATCCCAGGGGCGTGATCAGGAGCCTGGGCCTGCTGGCCACTCCTTGCTCTCTCTTACCCTGATTTTTCAGCTCTGCAGCGAATCCAGCTTGAGTTTTTCAACCCCCTAGAAACCCAGGGACCTTTCATGTCTGTTCTCAGATCTGGGATTTAAATCCAGCCCTTATCAAAGCACCCCGTGACCAGGCAGGCCCTGAATCCCAGCAGGGATCTGATAAAGAGGGACCTGACATCCTAAAGAAACCCTTTGAAATCCTGCTGGGATTGATTTGTATCCATAATGGAGCCCCGAGCTCTCTGCCAGGGAGAGATGAAGCTGCTCCTTTGCTTTATTATCCTCAGGCCCTTCCCAGCTTTGAGGGAAATACAGTCCCTCTTCAAGCCCCAAAATCATGGAAAAGCTCCTTTGTATCCTCTCCACAGCCCCTACGTGGATTAATCAACTTTTTATTTGATATGGTGTCATTCTCCTTTTTTTTTCCATAGCTAAAACTCCACGGTGAGCAATCAGAGCAGAAATAGGAAATGCAGGAGTCTTGGATTCCACAGTGGGATTAACTTCCCTTTTCTGCTCTCTTTCAGGACAGGAAAAACCACTGAACTCGCCCCATCTTTGGGACCAAGAGCTGTGGTGCTGGAGTAGGCAAAGCCAGCTAGGGCCCCCCTTGTCCTGCCCATGGTGTGGGTCAGGGACAGGCTCCTCTTCTCCTCTGTGCTGGGATGAACTGCCTAGGGAATGCTATTTCTGACAGCCCGGTCCTAGCCCCGGCTACTGGAAATGGGCGGAGGTGAAGAGGCAAGTGCCAGAGTTCCTTGGGGATGATGGAATTGTGGTGTTTGGCTGTGCCCAGAGGGGCAGGTTGGGCATTTCTGTGTGTCTGAGGACCGGTTTGGGTGCTGGGGAGCCCAGGGAGCCGAGCTCTCAGTGCATTCCCAGCTCTCCCAGTGGTGGGAGCTGGTGCAGGGCTGGGTGACAGCCTCTGGTCGGGCTCGGGGCAGGCCCTGGCCCCGGCACAGACACGCTGGGGTTGTTTGGGGACGCTTGGGGAGCCATGGGAGGAGAATGAGGGATGGTGCTGGGCGGAGCGATCGGCCTGTGCTCGTGTCAGCGCAGCCGTGCAGCGCACTGGGATCTGGGTAAAACTCCAGCTCTCCTGGCGTTCAGGGATGCAAGGTCTGAGGCACTGGATTTACTTGGGGCTTTCCAGGACAGCAGGAACAAGAGGAGGTGTGGTGCCAGAGGTGCGTCCCACCAGGTTGCATTTCCCTCTTTCCCATTTCCATTTCCTCCTCAGTGCAGGTGTCCCCTGCAGCCCATGAGCACGGGGCTGGTGACAACTCCCTGTCTGTAGAGGGATTCCTTATGGAACAAGGGCAGATGACACTTGTGTGAGGCTTACGACTGTTAGAATTAGACCAGGATGGGTTTAAGGAAAACTAGAATCGTGTGTTAATCTTACTGGTCAATGAACAAATGGAATCCACACTTCTGTAAGAAAAAATAGAGTGTATGGAGCATATAGAAGAAGCTGGTTTTGCCTGCTGCTGCTGCTTGGCTGTATCATGTAACCCCATTCGAACTCTGCCTTCAAGACAGCTGTGAGACCGTGAAATAAAGAACTTAGCAGAACAGCAGCCTCCTCTGCTCTTTCACCCTGGTCCAAGAAGGAGGGGTACCCTGTCAAAGGCTCAACACTTGCCTTTCTGACTTTGTTTCTAAATTTCTACCTTTCTAATTTTGTTTGTTTCTAATTTTTTTGTTTGTTTGTTTCTAACTTTGTTTGTTTTCAACTTTCTCCCTTTAGAAATTTGTTTGTTTCTTGTATTTTACCTCTTTGTTTGTTTCTAAATTTCTGCCGTTGTAACTTTGTTTCTAACTTTCTACTTTTAAAGTTTCATTTGTTTTTAACTTTTTACCATTCCTCCCAGGGAGGGATGTGTGCAGAATACTAAAACGTGTTAAGTTCTTCATTTTTACATCTATAGGCAAATGCTACTGATGTAGATGTAAATTCATTTTGAAATGAGCCAGCCCTCTCTGTCTACTCTGTCGCATACAGCAATATAAGAAGCTGGGAATAGAGATCAGCAGGTTTTGAGAATAACGAGCCGGCGTTTTTCTGTAGGAAGGAAAGCAGCAAGCGCCTGGCCCCAGGAGCCGAGACGCTCGGGCTGCAGGAGCTGCAGAGCGCCCAGAGCCGGCTTTTCCCTGTGCTCTGTGCCTGCCCCCGGGCTGAGCTGGGCGGCGCTGCTGCCGCCCGGTGCCGGCTGAGCCGAGAGGGCGGCGGCCTCGGTGACTGCCGAGCGTGGCAAGGAGCGGGAGCGAGCGGGGCGGTGTCTGTCAGCGGAGGGGAGGGTCCCGGGAGCGGCCCCGGTGCGGCCCCGGTGCGGCCCCGGTGCGCGGGGCGGGCCCGGCCCGGGAGAGAGGGGCGGGGCCCCGAGCGATGGAGCCGCCCCCGTGCCGGGCAGGGCGGGCCCCGGGGCCGGGCGGGGCCGGGGCTCTGGGGCGGGGCCGAGCGGGGCCGGGCGGGGCCGGGGGCGGCTTCAGGGGCGGGGCCGGGCCCGGCTCAGGTGCGCGGGGCCGGGTCCGCACAGGTGCGCGGGGTCCCAGGGCGGCTGCGCAGGGCGGGGCCGAGGTGATTTAAGCCCCCGAAATCGCCCCTGCCGCCATTTGCTCCCTCAGAGCTCGGGGAGGCTGCGGCCGGGCCGGGCTCCCCCGGCGTGGCCCGGGAGAGGCCCCCGCTCCCCCTCTTTCTTCCCCGTCTTTCTTCCCCCTGTTTCTCCTGCCCTTATCCTCCTCCTTCTTCCCCCGCTTATCACCTCTTTCCTACCCCCCCCAGTTTCTTTCTCTCTCCCCCACACCCTCCCTGTCTCTCCCAGCCCCCTGCCTGCCCTCTCCCCAGCGCCCCCCCACCCTCTCTCCCTGCTCCCCTGTGCATCCCCGACCCCCCCCGCCTCCTTTCTCCCCCACCCCTCCTTTCTCCCCTCTCCGTACCCCGCTCCCCAACCCGACTCCCCTCTCTTCCTCCTCCTCTGACCATCATCCCTCCCCCTCACCCGACCTTTCCCTTCCCCCCTCGTTCTCCCCAACCCACCCCGACTCCTCTCCCTACCCCATCTCATCCCTCCCCGTTCCCTCTTTCCCCCGCAGCCGCGGGGCTCAGGGCGCCGGAGAATAAAGCCCAGAGGGCCGGAGCCCGGCGCCCCTGCCCTCGCTGGAGCCTCGCACGGGGGACCCGCTCGGCGGGTCCCCCGTGCAGTACAAAAACAGCGCCGGGGCTCCGGCTTTCCACACATCACACTGGGGATCCCCTCCTCAGGAGGGGTTCCCGGGGGGGGTGGTGGGTTTTGGGGAGGGTGGTGTGTTGGGGTGGGCCCCCTCCTCAGGAGGGGTTCCCGGGGGGGTGGTGGGTTTCGGGGAGGGGGGTGGGTTGGGGTGAGCCCCCTCCTTAGGAGGGGGTCCCGGGGGGGTGGGTGGGATGGGCCCCCTCCGGAGGAGGGGGTCCGGGGGAGGGGGTCAGGGTGGGCCCCCTCCGGAGGAGGGGGTCCGGGGGAGGGGGGTGGGGCGGAGGGGGGACTTTCCCCCCCTCCAGTCCCCGCCCCCTCTCCCGGACCCCCTCCTCCGGACCGGGGCCCCGGGGGGAGGGAGGAGGGGTGGGGTGGGGGGGTCCGGGCGGGAGGGGCTGTTGGTTTGGCCTGTGGTCTCTATGTCTGTTCATGCCACAGAGTGACGTGACCCCTCTCTGCTTCCCCCCCCCCCCCCCCGAGGCCCCGGTCCGGGGGAGGGGGTCCCGGGGAGGGGGCTGGGGTGAGCCCCGTCCGGAGGAGGGGGTCCGGGAGAGGGGGCGGGGACTGGAGGGGGGGGAAAGTCCCCCCTCCGCCCCCACCCCCCTCCCCCCGACCCCCTCCTCCGGAGGGGGCCCACCCTAACCCCCTCCCGGGACCCCCTCCTCCGGAGGGGGCCCACCCCAACCCACCACCCTCCCTGAAACCCACCCACCCCCCCGGGACCCCCTCCTGAGGAGGGGGCCCACCCCAACCCACCACCCTCCCCGAAACCCACCACCCCCCCGGGAACCCCTCCTGAGGAGGGGATCCCCAGTGTGATGTGTGGAAAGCCGGAGCCCCGGCGCTGTTTTTGTACTGCACGGGGGACCCGCCGAGCGGGCCCGGCCCGTGTGGGGCTCCAGCGAGGGCAGGGGCGCCGGGCTCCGGCCCTCTGGGCTTTATTCTCCGGCGCCCCGTGCCCCGCGGCTGCGGGGGAAAGACGGGACAGAGGATGGGAATAAGGGAGCAGACGGGGTCAAAGAAGGAGCGCAGGTGGGGGGTTCGGGGTGTGCAGGGAGAGGTGGGATGGGGGGACAGGAAAGGAGGCGGGGGGAAGACGAGGACGGAGCACAAGTGGGGGGTCAAGGTGCAGAGGGGAAACGAGGGAAGAGGAACAGGGGGAGGTGGAGGGGGAAGGAAAGGTGGGAGACGGAGGGGGAGGATTGAGGGCAGGTGGGGGGAACTGCGAGGGGAAGGGGAGCAGGGTGAGGGGGCAGGGGGGACCCGGGATGGGGGCGAAGGAACGGTGGAGAAGGGGAGAGAGGGTGGAGGGGTAGGGCAGGGTTGGGGTGTGTAGGGGGACAGGGAAGGGGGATGGGGGGGACCGGGCCGGGGGGGTAGGGAGGGGAGGGCTAGGGGGGAGAGGGGGGGGGGGGTAGGGGGGGGGGGTGTAGGGGGTGGGGGAGGGGAGGCAGAGAGGGGAGAACGGAGAAGGGTTAGAAGAAGACAAACTAACACAAATATAAAGGAAAAGAACTACAGAGACATAGAAATATGGAAATACAGAGATCTAGAGCCCGGTCCGGCCACAACCGTTCCCACCGAGCGCCGAGGGAGCAAATGGCGGCGGCGCCGATTCCCGAGGCTTAAATCCCCTCGGCCCCGCCCCGCGCAGCCGCTCTGGGGCCCCGCGCACCTGTGCGGACCCCGCCCTTCACACCTGTGCCAGGCCCGCCCCGCCCCGCCCGCGCCCGTAAATGCTGGCGGATCCGCGCCCGCTCCGCTTTGTGCGGTGGATGCTCATCCTGCTCCTCCCGGGCTGTGGCGGGACCGTCGTTCGGAGCGCTGTGCGGAGCCCGGCACCGGGGGCTGCTCCCGGCGCTGCGCCGAGCCTGAGGCGCTGAGGTGGGAACGGGACCCGGGCCCTGGGATTCGGGGCTGGGTCCTGTCGGTGTCTGCTGGGGGTCCCGGGCCGAGCCGCTTGTCTCTCGGCGGGCGGGGTGCGGCTGCCGGTCTCGGAGAACTGAGGTGGGATGGGGGATGGCATTAGGCTTCGGGATCGCCGCGGCTGGCAAGTGCCGCTCCGGGATTGGCGCTGGCGCCGAGCCCGGCGCTGCCGCTCCGGCTGCGGCCAGCGCGGGGCTGGGCTCCCGCCGGAGCTCCGGCTACGCTCCCGCTGCGGCCGTGGGGAGCCGGGGCCGTGCCGGTGCCGGGCCCGCCGGGAGGGCGGCGCTTCCCCGCAGCAGGCGCTGGATCGCGCCTGGAAGCGGCCGGGCCGCGGGGACCGCCCGTGCCCGCCCCGGCACCCCCCGAGGCCGCCGCTCCCTCAGCGCCGCCCGCCCTGTGGGGCGCCCCCTGGCGCAACCGGAGCGCCGGCGCTCCCGGCCCGGCCCCGCCCGCAGCCCCCGCGGGGACGCGGAGCTCCCCCAGCCCCGGCACTGCCGAGGCCGCCGCACCCCCTGCGCACGGCAGCGCCCGCCTCCCCCTGCCCCGGGCCGCTCCCCCGGGGGCCTCCCGCCCGCCGCGGCCCCGCCCAACCAGCGCGCCTGCAGCGGGACGAGCCGCTCCCCCGGCCCGGCCGCTGGCGCCGAGGCCGCTGCTGCCGCTCCTGCTCTGACTGCGCCCGCTGCGGGACCGGGGCCTCGCCGGGGCTCGCTGCTGCTTGAGCCGCTCATCCCACAACTGCCGCTTGAGACCTGATGCTCTCCTTCCTCCCCCCCGCTTTCTCTGCGGCTTGCACGCTCCACTGCAAAAACCTCTGGCTTTAAAAGGCCAGGGAAAAATGTTTCCTCTTTATTTCCAGAGCACAGGAGATCCTGAGTGGCAATGGGTACACAAGGACCACCAAGTCGAACCCTTATGTGAATGGCTCCTCTGGCCACTGAACCCACACCTGGGCACTCTCAGCACCCTGCTCCAGCCAAGCCAATCTCAGCTCCTGGCAATGTCCTGCCTGGGATAGGAATGCCAAGTGCCAGCAAGATCATTCCTATGCAAATACAACTCCTTCTTTTATGCTAATGCTGCTTGCCACACCAGCCCCTGTAATTGCCATAGGGCAGAGCTCCATGGCCAGCACCTGATCATGCAACAACACAGGTGAGCAGTTGTGTGACAGCACTGAACTCTTCCCATAACCCTGATTTCCTGCCCTTTCCAGGATTTACCCAACAGCTGTAAAGGTGCTTGTTCCATGGCCCTTTCCAGGGAGAAATGAGCAAGGCAAGTCCTGAGGGTTCACTTGGTCCATGGCCAAAGCTCTTCTGGAGAGGGTCAGGGCTGCTCCTGCCTGCAGAGGGGCCTTTCCCACAGGTGAGTGTTCACAGCCCAAAATCCCAGGGGCTGCTGAGGCCGGGCCAGCTTTTGTGGCCCAGAGCTGCACAGAGCTCTCAGCAACTCCTGCTCACTGCCAGGAGTGTTCCTTGGTGCTCCTTCCGTGTGTCCCAGCTGGCAGGGAATGGGGGGAAGGAGAAGGCCAGGAGGCCCAGGAAGGGAAGCAGCAGCTCTTGTGCTTTGGATTTGCAGAGAGGAGCTGTGCCTGCAGTGTCCTGCCCGTGGCACGCAGTGTGCCAAACACACATCCCAGGAACGGGCACTGGGCTGCCCGGGCAGCGCTGGGATGGACATGGATAAAGGGCTGCCCGCGGCCCCTCGGCCAGGGGCTGCTCTGAACAGGCACCCAGAGATGCTTCAGTCCCGACAGACCCCACTGACACCCCAAAAATGCCCCAAGGAACAGCTGGCACTGGGGAATGTCAGCATGGGCTGTTTGCAGAGGGGCTCAGACAGCAATTCCCAGTGCTGACCTCCCACACACCTGCCAGCTATGTCCCAGCCACCCAAAATGCCTTCCCTTCCAGCCTGAGGCCATCATCCCTCAGCAGTGTTAAAGCCAAGGCAAGCTTCCCCCACAGCAATGAAATGCCAAGCAATGCCCTCAGAAATGCCTTCAAATGAAAGGTCAGAGTCAGAGAAATCTCTTTGGATTGAGTTGGGAGTTTTTGGGGAGCCAGCTGGAACTGCACAACTGATGGAAAGCTTTCCCAGGTGGCTCCCACTGCAGGTGCCCTGAAGGCAGGGATGTGCATCCCTTTCCTGAGGGAAAAGAACTTGCAGAGGCCACTCCTGAGGCTCTGGAATGAAATCAACTCCTGCAGGGAGAGAAGTCCTCCCGTGGGCACAGGGGCTGCCTCAGCACAGGCTGGGAGCGTGTCCAGCCAGCGCCTGTTCCTGCTTTCAAATATCACCTGGAGCCCCAGCTCGGGGGGTGCAGGCAGCTGAATTCCAGGGAACTCTGTCAGGTGCCCCCAGGGACATTGGGGGGGGGGGGGGGCTGGGGGATGAGGGTTACAAACAGCAAATTCTATGGAACATGAAGCTGTCCTTGCCCTGACCCTGCTGAGCTTCCCTGGAAGCTCTGCTGGTTCCTGACACACCTGGTGTTAAATAGGCAGCTCTGCATGGGAATATCCATGCTCCAGGAGGCGCTGGGAGGCTATGCCAGTGGCAATTCAGCAGGGAATTCAGGGCTTTGGGTAGAATTCATCTGAACTAGCAAAGCCAACCCCCAAATCTGCCCACCACCCAGGGAACAATCTTTGTGCTGCCCTGGCAGCCAAAGCCCCTGGGCTGGGAAATGTCAGCAGGCAAATGGATGGAATGATCTAAATGCCAGCAGCCCCCAAAGGGACAATGCCATCACCTCCCTTTGCTCCCAAAGTGTCCACTGTGTTCCCCACAGGTACCCTGGGGATGCCAGGGAGGTGCCTTTGCCCACAGTGCCTTTCTCCTGCCCCTCTCCAGCCTGAGGCCTCTTCTCCCTTCCCTGCCAGCTGATGCCAAGGAAGGAAGACACAGTGAGTGCTGAGTTGACCTCCAAATAGTCCTTCCCTCACCTTGAGATGACCTGAGATTTTACCCCCAAAATGTCCCCATCTGCCTCCTTCTGAGTTCCTCATTTTTTACAAGGAAGCATTCTTTCTCTGCTCTGGAGATTACCACAAGATTTGCCCCCAAAACTTTCCCCACCTGTCCACTACCTCTTTCCTCATTTCCACCTCAATCTTTTCATTCTTTGCCCTACAGATGCTTTCAATTTTTACCCCTCTGAACTTCCCTACCTGTCCATAAGTGATTACCTCAGTTTACCCCATCAAGTGCATTCTCTCTGCTACAGATCACCTCAGATTTTACCCCCAACATTTTCTGTACATCTCCACCGCTGAGTACTTTATTTTTACCTCCAAATACTCATTTTCTACCATGGAGATTCCCTCAAGTGTTACCTGCCAGATTTACCCACCTGTCCACAGCAATTCCCTCCGTTTACCTCAGGATGCTCCTGCTCTCTCCTAGAGATGACCTCACATTTTACCCCCTCAGTTTTCCCTACCTGCCCAGTTCTGATCACCTCCTTTTTACCTCAAAACATGAGTTCTTTCTTCTACAGATGAACTCGGATTTTATTACCAAAATGTCTATTTTGTCCCCTGTGCACTGACTAGATTTTAAAACCCAAACCACGCAGGTTATGTCTGTCTTACCCCCAAAATGTTCATTCTGTCCCCTACAAATTAGGTCAGATTTTTTCTCAAAACCACTTATGGTTCCTACATAATTACCTCAGGGTTTGCCCCCCACATTCTACCTCATCTTGACTACTGATCACCTCATTGCTTCCTCAATATGTTCATTCTTTGCCCTACAGATCTTCCCAAGTTTTACACCCCAAATTTCCTTGCCTAGCCCCAGTGATTGCCTCAGTTCATGTCAGTGGTCACACTCTCCCTAGAGATTACCTCAAGTTTAACCCCCAAAATTTTCCTGAACTGTCCACAACTTATTACCTCATTTTTACCAAAAAAGATTCATTCTCAACCTTTAGATCATTTCAAGTTTGACCCCCCAAAATTCCCCTACCTGTCCACTACTGATTCCCTCATTCTTCCTTCAATATTTATTTCCTTTCTACCATGTAGCTTCTATCAAGATTTACCCCCAAAGTTTTCCATCTGTCTACTACTGCTTACCTCATTTTTACCTCAAAATGTTCTTTCTACAGCTTATTTAATATTATTTTTACACAAGTTTCCCTATCTGCCCACAACTGATTCCCTCATGTTACCTCAGTGTGTTCATGCTCTCCCCTAGAGATTAGCTCAGATTTAGCCCCCAAATTTTCCCCACATGCTCAGTACTCATCACCTCCTTTTTCCCTCCAAGTGTTCATTCTCTGCTCTTGAGACTTTGTCAAGTTTGGCCTCCAAAATGTTCCTTCTTTGTCTACTACTGAGTACCTCATTTTTGCTCCAAAATATTCATTCTGTCCCCTACAGATTACATCAAGTTTTACCCCCCAGTTTTTCCTTCCTGTACAATATTAACTCTTTTCTGCCCCCAAAATGTGCATTCTTTCCCCTAAACATCACCTCAGCTTTTCCCTCAAAAATGCCACCTTGCTCTGCTTGACATCACCTCCCATTTTCCTACACAAACAATTCTTGTGTCCCCTCTCAGTCACCCCAGGTTTTCAGCTGAAAATGTCTCCTCTGTCCCCTCAAAGTCATCCCAGGTTTTCCCAGTGAGGAGCTGCAAGGAATTCAGGCAGGGCCAATGACACCAGGGAACAGCTGTAAATTCAGAGGCAGAGAGAGAAGATCTACCAGGAAAGGGGAAAGGTTCAGCAAACATTTCTGCAATTAATTAATAATTATTTCCAGTTCCCCACTGAGAAGAACACAACCTCACAGCTGTTAAGGCCTGACAGTTCCCTGCAGGGAGAGCTCAGCCCATGTGCCCAGAGGCAATCGCAGCATCTGCAAGAAAGAAAGAAGCAGCAAAAGGTGATTGCTTCTCTTTCAAAGTTCTTTCAAGTGCTCACACCCAAACCCACCTTTGCTCTTGATTCTGGCCGGGTGCATGGTGAGCGCTGGGCACAGGTCATGTCATCCATGCTGGTGTGAGTGATGCTTTCTGGGGGAAAGCAGCTGATCTCCAAAGTTCCCTTCCTGCCCTGTGCCTGATCTGCACAGGAGAAAACCTCTTCCAGGAAGGGATTGTGCTCCCTCTAATGCCATTTGCCCAGTCTGTTCCATGGGGATATTGCCAGCCTGGGGCAGCAGAGGCACACGCAGCTCTCAGCACTCCCTGCTCCAAGCACAGCTCTGGGCTCCTTTGCAGACTGCCTCTGCCATGGGGTTTTCTCCAGGAGAAGCCAAGGAATTGCTCCTGGAAGGGTGCAGATTAAGTTATCCCAAAGGGAAGCAAAGAGTAAGTACTCCAGGAAGAGCCCTTGGGATCTGCTGGGCTGAGGTGGGAAGGGGACATTCATTCCCTGCAGGGCCAATACACAACAACCTCCAAGCCAAAGCACAGACTGGCAGGTGGGGTCTGACAGCAGCACTCTGACAAACCTCCTTGTCATTCTTCCCTGCAGTGACTTTTGCAAGCAAACTCTGAAGCTGACAAGCCCAGAAGCTCCATCCAGCCACTCTGGAAGGAAAGGATACTCCCAGGGATGAGGCACATTCCCAGCAAACTCTCCCAACACAGCCTGGAGGCAGCGCTGGAGCTCGGGTGTGGGGCTGGGAAGGGCTGCCAGGAGCACGCAGCCCCCAGGTGGGGTGGCAGCGGCAGCAGCAAATTCCCACAGGCTGATGGCACAGCAGAGAGACAAAGGCCAGCAGTGCCCACGGGAGGTGCAGGGTTAATTCTGCTCCCTGCCCTGCCCCATCCCCGCAGGAAATCTCCAAGGGGGAGAGAAACTCTCAGGGTGCCCAAAATGCAGCATCTGTCACCCTGATCCAGCTTCAACTCAGCGTGGGGGGCCAAACTCCCCCCACAGGTAAACACTGAGCTGACCTGGTCAGTCTCAAACACAGCCCCAGTTCTCACCTTCAGCCTGCTCCTGGGGCTGCTGCCACATTCCTGACAAGGAGCCCCTTTGGACAGGGCTCTCTCTGTGTCTCAGGTGCTGGGCACTGCAGGGACCAGGGCAGCCCCCTCTGGGGACAATTGGGGATTCATCCCACACCATGGGCAGGACCAGGGGCCCTCCAGTACAGGCTGGTGGGGCCAGAGCCCATTGGGTTTGGCTGCTCAAACACCAAAGCTTTTGGCAAAGATGGGACAAGTTAAGTGGGTTTTCCTGGCCTGAGAGAGAGAAGAAATTGTTGAAATTAAGCATGGCAATTAAGTCCACTGTGGAAGTCAAAGGCTCCTGGCTTTCCCATTCCTGTTCTGATTGCTCACTAGAGGGTTTTATCCATAAAAAAATGAGAGGTGGCACCAAATAAAAGAGCTCTTTTTCAACATTTTTCCCCTACTTACTTTCATACATAAAAAGGATGTCCATTTTTTCTTAGTGCATTCTTTGCCTAATTTTAACAGAACTGTTTTCCTTCCAGGCCCCACTTGTGGGTTCTTCACTCCTTTGCCATTGGACTTTGGACAAAGGAAGAGAAGCATCTGCTCCAAACGGGTGTCATCCTATGGGGAACACCCCCTGTACCAGCCCCAGCCTGGGCCAAGCACGCTGCCTCACTCTCCCCATTCTGGATGCTGGCTCCAATCCAGTCTGAGTTTTCCCCTGTTTTCCATGTCTAAGGACAGGAACTTGTCCTGGTCAGGGTGTAAGGCCTTAAACTGCACCTTGATCTGGGGGGCTGGGACTGGGATTCCAGCAGGGAATTCATTGTTTTACAAATAAAAGTTATTCCAGGGAGCTGCTGCTTCACCACACAGTGTCAGCAAAAGAGAGAGAACACCAAAGGTGTATCCAAAAACAAGGATGGAATGATTCCTCCTGCTTTGAGTGGGATCAGGGCTTATGCTGCCCTGGAATGACAAAGAACTTCTCCCTCAGCCCCCTAGAGAGCCATCAAAAAGCCAAAGTGCAGCAGGGAAGGAAGGAAAGGCACCTGCTGGGGACAGCACAGCTCCAGCTGCTCATGGGGACTGGGACTGAGTCTGGAGCCAAAAGCCCCTTCCCAGGCTGGAGGGGCTTGCCTAAAGCACCACCTCTGGGAAGCAAAGGGCTATGGAAGAAATGGAGTGGGAATTTACAATAATAATCATAATGGATCGGGAAAGAGCAACAACAGAAGCAACAATCATTCCAAGGGAGCAGGAGGGATGCTGAGCTTTAAACAAGGTTTGAGTGAGGCAGCAGCTCCTGGCAGTTCTAACCCACAGCTCCAGCTCTGCGATTCCAGGAGCACTGCAAGCTCCTCCTGCCCAGTCCCTGGCTTTGCCTCCTGCCAGTACTCGGCACCTCGGGCACGGGTGGGTGCGAGTGCTCCAGTGCTGCTGCCCCGAGGGAGCGGGAAAATGGCCACTAAACCCCTTCCCACTGGGCTGGCTCTGAGCTCTGGCTGGGGAAAACATTTGGCACCCCTGGCATTTCAATGCAATCAGTTTCCATCACTTTGAAGATGCACTGAATAAACCCAGGGCACATAAGTAAACCTCTCCCCATAAGGAGAGCCCCAGGGAATACACAATTCTTCCTATGCCTGGCCAAAGAAACCAGGAGCCAGGTTTTGGGGAAGAGACTCCAGACTCTTATCTCCTTCCCTGGCTGTAAACCACTTGCAGAGGCTTTGGAGTTCATACAAGCTTGTCAGGATTTGGCTACTTCATTTAAATTCTATTCAGATACTGGAATGGAAGTGTCCTAAAGGCACCTCACTCAGACTTTAAGCCCTCTACCACCAAAGAATTTAGATGCTCTTTTCTTAGGAACACCCCACCTCTGCTTCTTTAGGTGTCTCCATGTGGGACATCAATTAAATGCGGACAAATTTTAGAATGCAGCTTCCAAGTCAAGTTACCTGCTAGGAAATGACTCCAGCTCTCTGGCACCTTGGGCTGTTTTAAACACAGCCTGGCCCTTCATGGCTGAGGCTCTGAGCTACACAACTTGTGAGCTGGCAAGTAACAGCAGCTGAGGTCTCATCCCAGCTGTACACAAAAACAGGGAGTGGGGGCTGCACTTGGATACATGCAGGCAGGGTTGGGCCCCTTCTGAAAGGTTCAATCCCTGTTTTTCAGAGACTCAATCAGGGATAATGACATTTTCACAAAGCTCTCTTAAGGCACGTGAAAACCCGAGCAAGAAAATGGAATCAAAGCCTTTGTTCCACTGGCCTCACGCCCCAAATTCCAACGGGACAGACAAGTCCCTCTCCTCGCAAGGCAACGTCTCCTACCTGGATCTGTGCCTTCCCCAGCCTTTGGTGGCCGCTGTCTCCATCCTCCCACACCTCCTCATCTTCCTCCTCAGCAGGCCTGGCTTCCTCATCCTGCAGAGCAAGCACAGGGACACTCACCAGCCTGCTCATCCCAAACCTGGGCAGCAGGGATGGACTGCTGGGACCCCCTGGACAGTCACCCCTCTGCTGGGCACCATCCCTGCTCTGCAGTCCATTCCCGTTCCTGGCCTGGCATCTCCTTTGAACGGGATGTTAAACCACAACCACTTGCTCTGCTGGGTTTTGGGACATCAGAGACTCCTCCAAGGCAGTGGACAAAGCTCCTGTTCCCACAGCCTCTGCCTCCCAAAGCCCTGCTAGGGCCAGGCAGAGCAAGGGAAACCCCTCAGTTCCTGCTGGAAATTTCCTCTTGTGCCCGTAAACCCAGGGAAATCGTGGCTGCCCCATCCCTGGAAGTGTTCAAGGCCAGGCTGGCCGCAGCTTGGAGCACCCTGTGGATGGAATGAGGTGATCCTTAAGGTCCCTTCCCACCCAAATTATTCCGCCATTCCAGGATGATTCTGTGATCTCTCCCTGCATTTATTTTGCATCGTTTCCTCTCTAATCTGAATTCCCAAATCGAAATGATTTTTTAAAGAAATCATTTAAAATTATCCCAGGAATAAAAAGGGGTGCATCAAACATACAAGAATCATTCCTACCTCCATCAAATCATTGTTAATTGGAAGCCTATTTCCTCATCTCTGTCCTTAGTTTTCCTTTCCTAGGAAACCTTATGATCCCACAGTTTCTCCAAGAGATTTACTGGGATTGCAGAAAGGTTTGCTTTGTCAGGGAGGCAAGGGGGTTTACAACACTTGTTCCTCTGCATCTTTATCCTTTCACCAGCTTTCCCCTGGAACGGTGCTGCAAGAGAAGTTCAGAATTACTAGAAATGGATCAGGTTCACCTTTTTTCCTCATTCTTTTCCAACGACTTCCAAATTCTTGGAATTATCCTCAAATGAGGCCTAGCAAGCTACTGTGAAAACATCAATCAGAGGAACATCTTGACAAGAGAAAACCACATCCAGCAGCAGCCAAAACAATGCCACTGCTATTCTTACCTGGTCTCCAGGTGCTCCAGCCAGAGCTCCCAACACCCACTGCCATTCCATGGGGGTGAGGAGGCAGTTTTGGACGTGTTCTTTGCCACGGGATGGGATAACAGAGCCCAGAGGGTCTTTGTGTCCCTTCCAAGCCACCCCATGATTCCATGATACCATCAGCACCTATACCAATTCCATTCTGGAAAGCCCAATTCCATTCCTCCCATCAACTCAGAATTTCTCCCTTCCTCTCTCTGCTCCACATCAGGCATGTGTTGCCACAGGCATGGGATGCCTCAGCATTGCCTGGGAATGCCACTCAAGGCTGCCCTGGTGGCCTCAGTGCTCCAAAATGCCCAGCTGGCTCCCGTTCCAGTCAGGAATGTCCCAAACAGCAGCGTGGGGTGTGCCCTCTGCCATCCCACCATTGGGGCAGCTCCCATAGAATGTGACCAACTTACTGGGTTTGGAATTCCTGGCTTAAAAGTCAGGTGGTGGAATATCCTCTCCTGGGAATATCCAGAAGACCAGAAGGCTCCCTGGAAGTCACAGGTCAGGGACAGAGTCAGATGAACGATCCTGAACTGGTTTTCAGGGGATGCATCCCCAGCCTGTGGCTGCAAAAACTCCAGAGCTGTTCCTTCCCCTTGGGACAGCCAGAGAAAACATCCCCAGCATGGATTTCTGACAGGAAAAACCTCACTGCTCCAGGCTACTTGGCTCCTCCCAAATCCAGGCCAGCACTCCAACAGGCTCTAAGGACAAAACAACAGCAAAGACCATCTCAGGGCACACGCCACGAGTTGGGCGTCACATTCCTCACTGGAACTGGGCTGTTCCCACATCCCTGGGACAGTCGGGAGCATCCCCCGTTCCTCACTCTTCCATTCAGGACAAAGAGACAACAGAGCTGTCAAACAGCCAGTGTCTTACCCCAACAATCCAGGGAAAACCACCTTACTCTGGGGAGAAACATCATGCCCAGTTATGGAAAAAGCCAAAGAACAGTACTGGAAACACTCCCGGGCATGGAGGCTCCCAGCTCCGGAAATGCAGCTCACAGGCTTCTTCCCATGGGAACCCCAATCTTGCCCGGGACTGGGCTCAGGGAGAAAGTCCTGCCCATTCCACCACTCTGGCACAGACACCCCAGGAAGGTGTCCCTGACCATGGCAAGGGGCTGAACAGGATGGTCTGTAAGGTTCTTGCCAGCACAGACCATTCCAGGAGTTTAAGGTGGATTTGAGCAGCTCCTGGGGACATGAACACCACCCACACCTCCCACCTGGCTCAGCCCAGAGTCCATCCAGCACTCACAGAGAGCTGCTGGGAGCTGAAATTCTCCCTGCTCCCCCTGCCTGGGAAACCCTGCCTCCAGCTCCTGGGAAAGGGGAGCTGCATCCTGCTGGGTGCCCCTGGCTCTGGGCAGCTGCCGCCTTCAGGCGGGGGGATGGCTCGGGCAGCTCCGGTGACTGTTCCACCTCAATGATTTTGTGTTTTCCTGCATTTCCCTGGGCTGGAGGGGAGCAGGGGGTGCGGTGGGAGTGCGGGAAGGCAGCGGCGGGGAGGGCAAGGAGTGGGGCCGGGCACCGCACGGCGCAGGGGGGCTTCTGCTGGCAGTGGAGGGGCACGACCGTACGGAGGCGTCCCCGCCGCTGCCGGCCACTGCCCACGGGGCTCCTGCCCGCCCCCGGCGCCACTGACCCCACACCCCGTGTCCCCACACTGGGAACCACCACGGAAAATCATGCTGGAACCTCTAATCCTGAGCCCGAGCCTTGACCTTTTATCCCCTGACCTTTGACCCCTTGACCCATTCCTTGACAACCCGAGCTTTGATCCCTTACCTTTGACCATCCAGCAAGTGGCCAAGATGCCCGCGGGTGGCTACGCCAGCGAGTAGGTGAAATGGAGACCGTGGCGATCGTGCCAGACCCGAAGGCGAGCTCCTCGGGCAAAAAGATCCACGATGATGTCGAGACTCAAAGGCCGATGACAGAGATGGGTGGGAACTGCCCTGCCCAGCAAAGGCTCAGGTGATGCTGAGGAGAAACCCTCTCCCTTTACTTCCAAGGAGCCCTCCCACAACAGCCCTCTCCTCTAAGCTAACTTCCAATTGCCTCCTGGAACTCCAAAGGCCTTTCCCTTCTCCCAACCACCGCTCCCAACACTTAGCTTTCTGAAGACAAACGGACAAAATCCATCCTTGGCAGAAAAAATGCATCAGCACCTCAGATGTCAACACGTTCCCCACGGTCCGCTTTGGCAGCTGCGAAAGATGGAGAACAAGGAGAAAATTCAGCCTCTGACAACACACGCCAAAAGAGACCCCTTCCGCAAGGCCCCCTCCCTCAAAACTGCCGAGGCTCAGCGCTTACCTGCTCTCTCCAAACTTCAGCTCCACACCTGCTCACGGTACCTAAGACAACAAAACAGAAAACGTCACTGTTGCCCTCCAGAAGAGCATCCCCTGGCTACTCCACACCACTGCCCCGGCTCACCTCAAATCCTGATCTGACTCTGGAGGTGGCCAGGACAAACCTGCACAATGAAAAGGGACACGCTCAGCACGCTGCCATAGACCGCTGGCCTATCAGCCACCCCACCTAAATGCCAACTCACCTGCTCGCCTCTGTCCCTTGGCATGCCCAGGGCAGCAGCAGCACCTGCAGAGAAGCAAAGCAAAAACACACAAAACATGCTGAGAGACTGTGAAACCACAGCCTCCCTGCTCCGACTGAAGTACACCACACCTATACCTTAGGCTTGCACGCTCCAGCATCCAGGGCCAGGACATCCTGCAAGTGGACCACCTAAAACACACAAACAACAACGGATGCTTAGAGCTGCTCCAAAAATTGAGACTGAGGCCGTAACAACTCATTCTGTCCACCGGTCACTGCTCACCTCGCTCCATCGCCCCTGACTGCCAATATCCGGCATTACTTCCAAAAAAAAAAAAAAAGACATGGAACAATGCTGTAACATAGTAGCATGACATAGCCCAGCAGGACTGCAGAGAGGGGCAGAGAGGGAAAGCCGGCCAGGATCTCGTTCCCAGCCCTGAGCAGGGGCTTTACTGGCCTGACTGTCCTGTACTACCCGAGCTCTGGGGACAATGAACCAGGCTCAGTCCCTGCCTCACCACTGGCACCCTGAAATTCTGGCACTGCAAGAGTCAGGGGAGGTTTCAGCAGTGATTTCAGCAAGGTCAGAGCTGCTCCCAGCAAAAGCTGTTCTTAGACTACTCCTGGCAGAAGAACCCAGAGTACCTGCCACTGCAGGATGCTTGTGACTTCCAGGTGGAGGAGAAGGGTGGAAACAATCCAAGATGAAGACAGAATGATGAACACAGCAAAGAGGATTTCTGTATGCTCTGCACTGTTTTGTCACGTTCAGCCCTTCCTGGGCTGTTCTCTGCTTGTTGTTCTCAAGATCAACATCTCCGACTAAGGGCGGGTGATGTGAATTCCAAGGAAGTACAATTCAATTCTCCCCTAGATCTTTCCCTAAAGTACAAGATACTGATTCACCTCCCTTCCCACCAGAGTCAATCAAAGACTATCCAAAAACGTAAATTATGATAATGCGGAATCTGGTCTCCATTAGAAAAATTAATGTAGTATTTTTTATCAGAGCTTTGGTTAAATGTAACAACGCAGGAAGTTCCTGTGCTCAGGTTATTGGAGAGTGCGAGGTTTTCTCATCGCATCAGCCCTGTCAGCTGACAAGTGTGGCTGTGCACTAAGGCACAAAGCACCGACGTTTGCACACTACAGCTGGAATCTGCTATCTCCGTGTGCAGACACAACCACTGCTCATCACAGATAAACCCACAAGGGCTGCTCCAGCACTGACTTACCTGGGGAAAAACCAGCACTAAGAGGAGCAAAATAAAAAGCATGGGAGTAGTAGTTTCACCCTGAGCAGCTCTGTGAGATGGGCAGGAATCAGAGAATCCCCTGAGTAACTCTGAACTTGCTTTTCCTGATCACCTTTCACAGAATCCATAGCAGCAACCCGTGAACATCCCGTGTGTAGG
The DNA here is from genome assembly GCF_965178545.1 of Coloeus monedula. Taxonomy (NCBI): domain Eukaryota; kingdom Metazoa; phylum Chordata; class Aves; order Passeriformes; family Corvidae; genus Coloeus; species Coloeus monedula. Next base: position 76,015 of record NW_028120605.1, on the reverse strand, counting down.
TTTATTCCAAAACCCACTTGCAGAAACATCAGGATATTGCACCTAAAGCTGCCTCTGCCAGAGGGAAGCAAGAGCTGGGGCTGGGAGAGGAAACAGGCAGGAACTTGCTCTCAGGAGAGGCAGCACGTGGGCTGCTGGCACTGCCAGCAGGAGGATGCAGGTGGGAGCAGGTAAAATTCCAATACAAAATGCAACTGGGGAATGTGACGGTGCAGAGGCTGTAGGTTGGCAGTCTAAGACTTTGGGGTTTATCACAGCTCCATGAAAGCACCGAATTTCGCCAGCAGGTACCACTCATCCTCCTCAGGACAAGCTTCCAAGAGTTCATCTCTCAATTTGTGCCCCAGTGTGGGCCAAGTGCTGGTGGAGCCTGGGCTGGCACCCCGAGCTCTCACCCCAGCTGGCACCCCCAGGCCTTTCCAATGTGCCACTGCCACCCAAGCCACAATGGTGGGGCCTGAGGAAAGGAAGGAATGAGGAGGGACTTAGGACACAATCCTGCCCTTCAGACAGGCAGATTTACCTGTGCTCCAGTCTCAAGGGGGCTCTCAGTGGATAACTCAAGCATCCCGCGTGGGACACTGGGGCCAAGGAGCAGCTGGAGGCAGCTCTGTCACCTGGGCTACCTGTGTGTAGCCATATTTAGCAATAACTGAATTGATTGAAATAAAGGGTAAAAGCTTGACTCAGCCTGTAACTTTCACCTTTCTTTCAAGTGCAAAAAGAAGCAGAAAAATCCATTCATATTGATGCTTTCCAGCTATGTCTCTTTCAGATTCCCAGGTATTCATCCCCTCACAGAGTTTTAGCGGTGACACAGAAGAAAGTTCTTTGCGTGCTGCCAGAAAAACGAGATTTCTCCCATTTTTTATTTTCACACCTAAAGTATGAAAACATTATCATCACACAGAAGAGTTCTGCACACTCTCCTGTGGGCAAGGGGAAGATTCCCTGATAGGCAGATTCCAACCCCTCCTGTCCATATTTACATCCCTAAGGCCTCAGACCCTCTGTAGGTAACCACGGGGTTCCCAGGTGAGAGGAGTCACTGTGAGAACAGAATTAAACCCCAAAGCACCTCTGAGGAGACAGCGCCTGACTCTGGGAGTGCCTCCCTCTCGCGTGGAAGGTGTGGCTTACTCAGGAGTTACTCCAGGAGTTCCTACTCTGCCCAGGCCAGGCCTGCTCCGGACACTCCCCATGCCCTCAGAGCCACAAACCCAGCTCAGGGCTGGGCTCAGAGCTCCAACACCACCAGGAATGAGCACTCCCTGAGCCCCCTGCCCTCTCAGCCCTGCTCTAGGCTGGGCAGGCACTGAGGGGCTCACTGACACCTCCAGGGTGGCTCTTTAAAGGTGGTGGCACAGGTGCTCCACAGCAGACCTGTGCCAGACCCAACTTCTCCACGGGCAAGGAAGAACCTCCCAAAGCAGGTGACACAAAAAGCTCTGGTGTGGCCCAGGGACTGCTCAAGGTCACAACCAAAATTAGTTCTGAGCTCAGGGTGGTGTCACTTCAGTTCCCTGCCACTGCTGCCACTTCCTGCCACCTTCAGCTTTTGCTCCAGGCACCAAAATATGATTTTTTCAAGGCCAGCCCATCTAAACTATCTGAAATTGCAGCCTGGCCGATCTCGGGAGCTCCCAGACTCACTCATGAGGATGAAGTGACAGACCAGCAGTGAGCACTTCTCCCTCTTCCAGCCAAGCTGTGAATTGCTCCTCCCTCAGCTTCAGCAACCACTTTTCGTGCCAGTTCCTGAAGAGAATCTCGTGCTGAACATCCATCACTTTCTCAATGCAGAGCATTTGGCTTCATCCTCAAGCCCTAGAAACACTCAGCTAAACCAGCACTAAAACCTGATTAAACTTGCATCCTGCACAGCACAATGAACTTGGACTTGGGCAGGAATCAGAATATCTGGGAATGAAGAGAACCCAAGAGCTCGGAGAGGTTTGCTTTGCCCTTGTCCTGCCTTGGGCTCCTGGCTCTGCCACAGCAGTTACAAGAAGCAGAGCAGCGACCTCCCCTCCCCTCCTCATCAACACAAACCCCCAAAAGCAGAGTTTGTCTCTCTCAGACCCACCTTGAGCTGTGTCCGCAGCAACAACGAGGCTGTTGAAAGCAGCAACCCCACAGCTCGGCGTCTGCAGGGCTGCACCCTCTCCATCCTACAGCCTCTCCATCTCCCCACAGCTTGGAGTGATCTGTTCTCCCAGTTTAGAGAAGGTGACACCAACCTCACTTTGGTTTGGGTACAAACTCTGAGGCAGACACTGAAGGCAAAGGAAGACGAGGCCTTGGTGGGAAGGGACCTTAAAGCCCATCCAGTGCCACCCCTGCCAAGGGCAGGGACACCTTCCACTGTCCCAGGCTGCTCCAAGCCCCAGTGTCCAGCCTGGCCTTGGACACTGCCAGGGATCCAGGGGCAGCCACAGCTGCTCTGGGCACCCTGTGCCAGGGCCTGCCCACCCTCACACGGAAAGATTTCTTCTGCGTATCTACTCTGAACTGAAGTTTAAGTATCTAAGCTCAAGTTTAGTTATTGCTGAGCCTCTGCTGAAGATAACTGAGACACCATAGTAGGAGAGAAAGGAAACAGGCCTGTAGAACAAACCACAGGCGAGTAACAAACCAAAATGATGTGGCCAAGAACAATTATTGCCACAGAAAAGAAACCTCAGTCACCAAAAACTCCAGTCTATTCCTACATCCTCACCCAGGGGGACTCCAAACACGACACTGCAACTCATGCTCCTCCCAGCTCCACACACACATTGCTGGGACCTCTTGCAAGCTGCTCGAGCTCTCTCCACATGCCAAATCTGCCCATGGCAGAGGTGCTGCTTTCCTGGCTCAGCTCCCAAGACTCAACTCTCAGTATTTCCGCCCTCAATACTGTAAATTTCTGGTGATCTGGAGCAAAGATTTCTGGCTTGCTGTGTGGCTTCTCACACAGAACCTGACCCCAGGGGCTCAGTCTCACTCTCTCCGTGTTTGACACAAGTCATAAAGCAAGAACTGCAAAGACATTTCGAGGCAGTATCAGGGGCCTGAGACAGCTTTTGAGATCAAAGTTGAAATCCACTGTTTTCTTTCATTGCTGTTAAACTGTACTGGAGTCCTGGGGGCACTTTTGGGCGCCACAGTATACAAAAGATACAAAGCTGACAGCATCCAAAGAAGGGACATGGGGATGGGGAAGGGTGTGGAAGGACCATGAAAGAGCTGCTGAGGGCACTGGGTTTGTTCTGGTAGAGAAGTGTGAGGTCAGAACACATCGGGGGCTACAGCTCTGATCTCCGCTCCCTGGGACACAGACAGGACCCAGGGAGCAGCTGGAGCTGGGCCAGGGCAGGCTCACGCTGAGATCAGGGAAAGGCTCTTCCCCCAGAGGCTGCTGGGCACTGCCCAGGCTCCCCAGGGAATGGGCACGGCCCCGAGGCTGCCAGAGCTCCAGGAGCGTTTGGACAGCGCTGCCAGGGATGCCCAGGCTGGGGCTGTTGGGGGGTCTGGGCAGGGACGGGGGTGGGACTGGGTGATCCCTGTGGGCCCCTTCCAGCTCAGGATATTCCAGGATTGTCTCACTCCCCAACAGGGAAGAGTCTGCTCTCACACAGAGCTGCACACACACTGTGCAGGAGGCAGCAAATGACAACAATTGACATTGATACATTAATAAAGCCAAGATATTAAGCAAGCCAAAAGATAAATTTTCCCTTTTGTTCCTGACCAACAAGACCTGTCCCACTCCCAGTCCAGCCACTAAGCAACTCCAGTGTGACACAGGGACTGTCTCACACCTCGAGGCCGACACACAACAGCAGCACAGCACCGGGAGTTTAATCACGTTTCCCTCATTAGAGGAGACAATTAATGACCGCTCAGGTGCACAACCACTCCTGCAGAGCACTTCACTAGACCCCGTTTTGCAAGAACTCCCCCAGGCTGCAAAGCCCCATTTGCCAGGGACCTGAGAGAAGAATTCGGTAGTTTTAAAGGAATGTCAGGAACTAGGAATACACCTGAGTGTAGGAACCGAGAGTGCCGAGAATATTTCTCGGTTTCCATCTCGCCCGATCCATCTGTTACGGCGCAAGGCAGAGGCAGGTCCCTACCTCCCGAGCCTGGGGTCCTCCCATCAGATGAGCCATGCGCGCGGCCAGGGGCGGTCCCGGAGCTTCCATCGGGCCCTCCCGCTATCCCCATGCGGCCTGGGTTCGCGGCCGCTTCCGCGTTTGAACGGCGGCGCCTGCTGCTGACGTCATCACTCCCGCCGCTTCCATCCCGGCCTTACTTCCGCCTTCGGGAGCCCTCACTTCCACGCCTGCGCGGCGCGGCATCGGCCGCCCCTCCTCAGTGCCGGTTACCCCGGCAACGCCGCTCGCGGCTCGAGCCGCTCCTGGCCCGGCCCCGGCCCTGCCCGGGACGTCAGCCCCGGCCCCGCTGCCAGCCCAGCCCCGGCCCCGCTGCCAGCCCAGCCCCGCCCCCGCTGCCAGCCCAGCCCCGGCCCCGCTGCCAGCCCAGCCCCGGCCCCGCTGCCAGCCCAGCCCCGGCCCCGCTTCCAGCCCCGCCCCGGCCCCGCTTCCAGCCCCGCCCCCGCTGCCAGCCCAGCCCCGGCCCCGCTTCCAGCCCCGCCCCGGCCCCGCTTCCAGCCCCGCCCCGGCCCCGCTTCCAGCCCAGCCCCGCCCCCGCTTCCAGCCCAGCCCCGGCCCCGCTTCCAGCCCAGCCCCGCCCCGCCCCCGCTTCCAGCCCAGCCCCGGCCCCGCTTCCAGCCCCGCCCCGCTCCCGCTGCCAGCCCAGCCCCGGCCCCGCTTCCAGCCCAGCCCCGCCCCGCCCCCGCTGCCAGCCCAGCCCCGCCCCCGCTGCCAGCCCAGCCCCGGCCCCGCTGCCAGCCCCGCCCCGGCCCCGCTGCCAGCCCAGCCCCGGCCCCGCTTCCAGCCCAGCCCCGGCCCCGCTGCCCGGCACCAGCGCTTCCCAGGCCAGCCCGGTCCCGCCCACGGTCCCGGCCGCCCGCCCGGCACCTCCAGCCACACACGGACGCTTCAGCTGCCACGCCGATACGACCGATAAGCACAGCACCTCCAGCCAGCAGTGCAATTCGTTCGGCTACTGCAGTTCCATCCTAGGAGCTTTCGGCAGCTACACCTCCTACCAGCTCTGTGTCCACACAGCCCCCGTCTGCACCGCAGCCACAGCCGTGGACACACAGCAGAGACATTTCAACAGCTGCCGTGTCACCACGGCATGTACCCCCTATCATCACTCTGATAACACCACTCAGAGGATTATCACAACAATCACACGATGCTGAACCATGTTTCCCGTGCCATTTCAGCGAAACAAATACGATTTTATCTCCAGAACAGAAAGAGGACTTTCTCAACTATACGTGGACACCTCTTCCATCACAACAGGACCAAGCACGTGTTATTAATAGTGACGTCTCGCATCGAGACATTCCATTTCATGCACATTCTTCTCGAACTTCTCAGGGACATTCAGCTGATTTTATGGGACTTTTTCATCCTCAAATGCCTGCTCAACACTTCAGTGAGAAGGATATAGTGACCAGCACAGCTTCAGAAAGCATTCCTCTATCTTCCCAAGCTTCATCTCCTTTTTTTACAACAACCAATACAACTCCAACTTCTCATATGCCTTCTTCACAGCTTCGAAATCCACAACAGGCATCTGATCCCTCATTTTTCCACCGTCGCTTTCAGCTTTCGGATGACTTTGTTCGTCACCTTTATTTCCGACTCAGAGAACGTGCAGATTATCTGCCTCCAGAGGTTGCAGCACTGGGTCCCCACCCCTCACCCATCCCGCATGCTGGCAGTACCCTACCCAGATCCACTGCACCCTCTCCTCCAGTGTCCAGATCACAGCCACCTGCGATGGCAGGTTCAGCCACTCCTCGTTTATTTCCTTACAGTGCACAGCCGCAAATACCGACCCCTATTCCTCATCCAGGAGGGGGAGAAGAACATGGAATAATAATAAAATAAGAATTTTAAAGTTGTTTATTTTATATTAATTTTTTTTAATTTTATGAGAGAACTACATACCCCATGACATTTGAGTTTCAATTATTAATTCAGTTAAGGTTCTCTTTAAAGTTTGTTTCATCCTCTCTACCCGTCCTGAACTCTGTGGGTGCCATGGGATATGTAGTTCTCTCATAAAATAAAAAAAAAAATAAATAAATAAAATAAACAACTTTAAAATTCTTATCCCTTAGACCCTGTGTTTCCCACCCAGCATGAAGCATACTTGCTTTCTTCTGTGTTAATGAGTTCTTTTGAATTTACAAATACTTGTATTAGCGGTGATGGCGCCCGCCCGCGGAGTGATCTCCCGGAGGGACTATTTGTGATGCGCTCCTGCCCGCGGAGGGATCAGCGCTGATGCCGCCCCGCCCGCCCAGCTGCTCTCGCTGCCTTTTCCCGCTCTCCCCTCTGCTCCCAGCGCTTCTCCTGCAAAGGGCGCGGCTTTTCCTGGGCTCTTTTCCTGCCGGGCTGCAGCGAGCGCTCCCCTCAAGGAGCAGGGGCAGCTTTGCTCGCGGCGGCAGCGATTCAACAGAGCAGGCCCGGAACAATTCCTGCTTAGCCGGGCTTTGAGCACATTCCTGAGCCAGCACCAGCAGCAGCGAGTGAGGCAGCGGCACATGAAGGAGGCTGCGGCTCTGGCCAGGCTGGGGAGGGGTTCCTCTGTAAAAGAAGAACAGGGAGAGACAAACCAGAAAGGGCAGGAAAAAAAGAAAAAGCCAAGACAAACTAAACTTTTTTTAAAAAATAATCTGGATCCAGAGGGACTTCTGGCTGGAGAACTTCCTGGGGAGCAATCCTGCCCCTCTGGGAGGCAATGCCAGGGCAACTCCAGCTGAAACCTGCACACAAACACCACAAAGATTTCAGATATTTGCAGGAAGCATCCACTTAGCAACTGCTGCTTAATAATTTATTCCCTTTCCCATTAAATGGTACATTCAGTCCACAAGACTTCAACACCTTTCTGGTAGTTTTATTTACAGTCTGCAGCGTGTTCTGTAAAACACAGGAGTGCACACAGACACACACGCACAAACATTTAAAGAAGTACAGTTTATTCCAAAGGAAGTCTACGCACTACTTTTTCCATAAAAATTATTAAAAATACTTTAGTTACTGTATTCTACCTAAACCAAGATACTTGAGAATTCTTCCACAAGTGATGCCCCCTCCCCACAAAGGGCACTCCGACAAGAAGAAATTCAGGAGACTGCATCACCAAATAAAATCCTAATGGCAACTGCTTCAATGCACCAGAAGAACAACGAATTCCCACTCTGCATCCAGCAATCCCTGCTCTGCAGCCTGTCTGCATCTGCTTTTGTAGGGCTTGTGGGGCTTTTGCATTCACTTCCTTCTCCAGGGCAGTTCCCACAAACAAAGAATGACTGAATTTCTGCAGACTGTCACTCGGCAATCCTGCATTTCACACATGCAAAGGGAAACACTTTCCTTTGAGCCCTTTATTTCAAGGAGTCTCTTTTTTACTGAGCATCCAGTGAGAACAGTGCCCAGTTGTGGCTGTTATTATTTCTCTGCTTTTGCTGCGTGGCAATATTGAGCTGGAGCTCTGCAGAACACCCACTGCAGCCCTTGTCTCACTGGGGCACACCGAATTGACAAAAAAAAGGCACAAAGATGAAACTCCTAAAGCAGCAGCAGCCCCAAGTCACTGAGCTGCTGCTTCCCACCACCAACACTCTGTGTCTCAGCAAACACTTCCAACGCACGAGCCAAGGCCACAGGGGAGTGAAAAGCCCAGAGCCTGCGGGCAGGACAAGCACTCCATTGATCAGTAACAAACCAACACAGCTCAGCTGGATGGTGCACTTAAGACTGGACCTGGAAGCATCAGGAAAAGCCATTGGAACACAAGCTCAGCAGCACAGAATCCATTTGGCACCAGCTGATGAGATGGGAGGCTCTGTGTGGGACACGTTGTGCATTCAGCTTCAACAATGCCACAGCTCCACAGCAGCGCTGAAAAACTTCTGCTTTTAACAGTTGGAGAGGATTTTCTCAATGGAAGTGAAGCTGTCATTAACAGAGGAACAGCACACAATGCACAACATAACCTGCAATAAAAAGCTTCTGCTTTCCAGCATGTAAGCATCCAGGTTACTGGACTTCAGCTCATGGAAACGAATCTGATGATAGATTTTTTTTTTAATTTTTCTTGGAACTAAAAAAGTAAAATCTTCCATAAAAGGATAAAGCACAAAAATACTCTCTCAGTACGTCTCAGGAAGCCATTTAATACCTTCCATGTCCTAGGAACAACTAGGCAAAACACTTGGAAAGTGTGAGCAGTAGAAATGTTGACCATTGAATGTTTGGCAGCCGTGTGCTCCAGCCCCTGGGAGGGGCTTGTCCCCCACTCCACACCAGTCCTGCAGCTCCCCAGCTATTTCTTCTTCTTCTTCTTTGGGGGCTCATACTCAGAGCTGCTGCTGCTGCTGCTGCTGGAGGAGCTCGGATCCGAGTCGAAGTCGGAGGAGGAGGAAGAGCTGCTGGAGGAGGAGGAGGGGGAGGAGGAGGAGTGTTGGGTGGAGTCGCGGGAGACAAGCACTCAAGGCATCATGTTCAGCAAGTCTCGATTTATTTTTCAAAACTACACTTATAGTACCTTTAATTAGCTCATACATATTGCAAAAGTCGAGCTCCTCATTGGTGGGAGCTATTCCGTGGGATCTGTAAACACGGTGGTCTTATCTTCCTCTTCCATATGGTTTCTGTCTTCTTACTTATCTGAATGCACATTCTGTTATCTATGCAACCTCTTGCTCAAGGACTCAGTGTCTGCATCTTTACTAAGCCTGCTGTGTTATCATGACCTTTGCTTTTTAGCCATTCTTCAGAAAGACTCTCAACAGAGGAGGAGCTGTCCTCACTGTCACTGTCCTCGGAGGAGGTAGAGGAGTCCTGGCTGTCAGAGGAGTCGCTGGCTGAGCTGTCACTGCTGCTGCTGCTGCTGCTGCTGGAACTGGTCACACTTTTGGACCTGGGAGAGAACAAAGAGCTGAGCACAGCCCTGCCAGAGCCCATGGCACCGTGTTCTCTGCTCTGCTGTAATTATCCAAAGATCAATTTGTTGCCTTGAAAATTTCCAGGCCTCACCACCTAAGATGAATTCCTGTGCCCTCCCTCCCTTTCCCACTCCTGGATGAGTGGATTTTGGCCATTTGAGCAACGGCAGAGTGGCCCCAGGGCATGACATAGGCCAGCAGGACTGCAGAGAGGGGCAGAGAGGGAAAGCTGGCCAGGATCTCGTTCCCAGCCCTGAGCAGGGGCTTTACTGGCCTGACTGTCCTGTACTACCTGAGCTCTGGGGACAGTGAACCAGGCTCAGTCCCTGCCTCACCACTGCAGCAGGAATTCTGTCAGTTGTGACCAAACTTGTCCAGCGAACACATCCTACAAGCTCCTTCCTGGGCAGTTATTAATAAGGAAAACCAAGAGACTGTAAACAACCTTAAAGCAGGATACCAAGCTCCATCCTTTTCTTTGAGAAGCAAATATGGCTAATTTGTGCCTGCTCAGAATCAGAAGGAGCAGCTGATCTCCTGGCAAGAGCCCAGGGTGGAGCACGCAGCAGAGCTGGGACACTGTGGTGGGGTCCTGCCACGTTCCTCACCATGGGGCTGCCGAGTCCCTGGGAAGTGCCCGTTCACTGGGTCACCCTGCTGCCAGCAGTTGTTTCGCACTTCCCACTCCACATTAATGTTTCATCTCCGGCATTTCAAATGCTTTGCATTTCGGTAGGAGCGGGGAGCCTGTCTCCCATGGCAACAGTGCCAGGAGTCCAGGACAGGAGAAGGAGCTGAATGGGAGCACAAACTGGAGAGGTTTCTCACCACAGCTCAGCTGATTGCTGTTACTGAAACCCAGTTCTTGCAGTAAATCAATCCCAAGTGTTTGCTCCTCCATTCTGCCACAGCTCACCTCAAATACCACTGGATTTGGAGCCTTTCAGTGGCCAGGGCAGCTCCGGGTGCCCCAGGCAAGACCTTGGTGGAGACTTTCCCTTGTCAGCAGTTTGCCAGGGGACCCTCAGAACACCTATCCTGTTGTTTTCATCCATGGAACTAGTGGGATTCTCAACCCTGCAAGAGGCAGAAGCACCAGCAATCCTGGTCCTTCCTCACTAGGACTTTCAAAATAAGCCAAGGTGTTCTGTGTCTGTTCAAATTAGCTTTAAAGGCACTGATTTAACAGAGAGGGTATTCCCCCCCGCCTGAAATTCACTGGGAATTAGAAATGGACACAAAATAAAAATGAATGATTCCTACTCCTCCATCCCTTACTCTTCTCATCAGTCCACAACACTCGCCCCATGTGACAGAAAAGAGAAGGCACACTCAGGTTAGGGTTAAACTGTGTTTACGTTCTCTTTTCAGGCCAAACTAAGGAAGCACATCCAAAACCCCCGTGCTTCAGAGTTGGTGCATTTCCTCTTCAGGCCGCTGGAACTGGTAAATCTTATTCCCAGGTCTCACTGGGAACTCCTTTTATTTCTAGTTCACACTTACAAGTAGATAGATTGTGCAACAGGGTTGGAAAACTGCTCATACCTGGCCACAGCTTTCTCAGGAACTTCCAGAAGTGATGCCGGTTGTTCCTGGCCTCTGATCCGGTTTGAAGCTTGAAGTAAATACAGGAATCCCAGCAAATATGAATCCTTCCACCGGGTCAATAAGGCATTACTGTGAACAAAAGGGGCAGCCAGCTGGAATCCCCACTGGGAATCTGTCTGGTCTCACCTTCAGGCAAATACGGCTCAGTATTTGCACTGAAAATGCTTGGAAGCAGAAATCCCAACTTGGAAAAGGAGCCACAAAGGAATAGCAAGATACTTTCCATTTTTTGAAGTGTCAGCTTCTGACACTTCACTCGTCTGTAACAACAGCTCATTTGTAGATCAGCTCTTCCTTTGACTCCAATCCAAAAAAATCTCATGTTCCCTTGAACTGTCCAGTCTCCTTCAAAGACTTAGGTTGATGTTTCTTGCAGTGACTGTGCTGATCCAAGGATCAGCTTTGTCTTCGCTTCCTGCTCATCTGTGTGTCCCTGGTTTGACATTTTGACCGTTTCCTGCAAGTTCTCTTCTCTTTGTGTGGTTTGTGTGTGACCCAGATCATCAACAGCTGCGGTGGCCCCGAGCTGGCCCCGTCTGTCCTCAGCCCACTGCTTTCTAAAGACACCACCGATTTCCTGAGAGGACACCTGACACCCAAAGAGATAAACCTCTGGGATTCCCTGGGGGAGACATGGACCAGATCCAGGTAAGGACAGAGCTGCCATCTCCCCAGGCTCCCCACGCAGACGGGATGCTTGGATTCCCTGATGCTCCTGCTTCTTCTTTCAGGGGATGCCCTGAAAGACACATTCTTCGTGAATGTCACCTCATATTCCCACTTTCTGTCCTAGAGCCGAGTGGCCCCGAGACACGAACATCCCCACCTACATCCCCAAATTCCACAACGGCTGGGAACCACCCACAGAAATCTTCCGTGGAGCTCCCTGGGAAATAGACATTGGACACTTGCAAGAGGAAGGTTAGTCCTGTGTCCCTGTCTCTTCACTCTCCCTCTCCCTTTTCCGGAGAAATGGAGCTGCAGGGGTAGTGGTGGCATGCAACAAGTAGTTGGCTCAAAACTCAGTTGGATCTGGTTGCCCCAGTTAAATACAGAAAGCAAATGAGGCTGGAAAAGGGCAGCAATAATGAGCCTCTCCCAATCCAAGGCAACAGCACCCTACAGCGTAACTGAGCTCCAGGGACACAGGCTTCCCTGGAGAACACCTTGACCAAAATCTGCCAGACCATGACTCATCTACCACTATCCCTCTCCTTTTCTCCGATCAGCTTTCCCCTTTCCTGGTAACACTGACTCCATGTCTGCCTTTCCAGCTCTCCTCAGCCAATGGATATCCTTACTGGAACTCCTCACTCAAGCGTGGCCAGACGGCTGAGCAGACACAGGTCGGGGATGCCTTCAAACAGAACATCACTCCACATGGAAATAGGTAATGGATCCGCACGCCCGGAGCTTTGGCTCCCGCCTCGGAACCTCATGAACGCACACGGACACGTACAGTGACACTGGGACGTTTGGGCATCCTGGAGACAACTCCCTGCCACTGTTAATAACCACCAAGGGAAGACAAAGATCAGCTGAGGGGTTATTCCCATAAGCACTGTCTGCTGTTTAACCCCCAGCAGCTCTGCAAGGAAAGGAATCGCAGGTGTTTTCCACCGCAGGAGGCAAAAATATTGACTGACTTCATCAGTCCATCCATAGGTCTTGTTTCCCAACATCAGCCCAGCAAAGTGACCTTAAGGATCAGGTGCCAAAGATGCTGCACTGCGCTTTGGCTCTCCATGTGTGTAGAGATGCTGGAATCATGGAATCACAGAAGGGATTGGGTGGGAAGGGACCTTAAAGATTATCCCGTTCCAACCCCCTGCCATGGCCAGAGACACCTTTCACTATCCCAGGTTGCTTCAAGCTCTGTCCAGCCTGGCCTTGGACACTGCCAGGGATCCAGGGGCAGCCACAGCTTCTCTGGGCAACCTGTGCCAGGGCCTCAGCACCTTCACAGGGAAGGATTTCTTCCCAATATCCCATCTAAACCCACCCTCTGGCAGCGGGAAGCCATTCCTCCTTGTCCTTTCACTCCAGGCTCTTCAAGTCCCTCTCCAGCTCTCTTGGGGCGCCTTTAGGCACTGGAAAAGGCTCTAAGGGCTCTCCAGAGCCTCCTCTTCTCCAGGCTGAACATTCCCAGCCCTCCCAGCCCGTCTGTGTAATGCTCTAGCTCTTGGAGCACTTCCTGGCCCTTCCTGTCTGATATTGCGCTGGTTTATTAAAGGAAATTCTGACTCTTTCTGCTATCTCTGTGTATTTATCTCCAAAGGACTGTGAGTACGGAAGAGTCATCCCCTATGTTCCTCAGCTCTTCTTTGGGGAACTCACCTATAAATGGAACTGCAGAAATGGGGAGGGAGGAAAAGGAAACAGGATGTGAATCGAGCACCTGCATAGTGACCACAGATGTCCACTGCTAGACAGACACTGATGTCAGGCAGATCATGCCCTCCAAATAGTGCTCAGAAAGAGAACAAGTTTGGGATTTCTGAAACTGCTCTGAATTGGATTTGCTTAAACAGATGTCATTAGTAAAAGTAATCAAAGAAAGAGTTTTGATCCCTCTTCCAAGCTGATGCCACTTATCATGTATCTTCCCTGCATTCTTCTAGGGAAGCTGTTTTTGATGTTGTCCTGTCCTTCTTTTTATAAGGGAGCAAAAATACTTTGTTAAGTATTACTCTTTCAGTTTTGTTTCCTCTCCTCTTCTGAGATACAGTAAAGTGAACATTCAGCAGAATAGTTTTGTATTTTTTGAACACAATTCTTCTTTTATCCAACTGAGGCCCTTCTGTGATCATGAAAAAACAGAAACTGTTGTGAACTACAGTTTACACTCATAAGAGGTTGACATGGGTCAGTTCTCCAAGGTTATTCCTAGTTCAACTGCTGTGTAAACTGTTGATGTCACTGACTGGAGGCTGCTCTTCAGGACATTATAGATATGATAATTATATGACAGAAAATGCAACATATAGTTGAATCTGACCTTCAAGTTCACTAGCTTAAAAAAGGAAAAAAATGTCTGTAAGAAATTTGCTGCTTTTCCCATTACTAAGATGTAATAAATGCCTTCAAGTTTATACTCAGTCGACAGCATATACACATGGACAGCAGTGCCCATCCATCTTCAAGCTAGGGTACATTTTAAGTGTCAATGATCACTGCCTCCAGAAAGCATTTTTGAGACAAAACAGGCAAAGTCTTTTGCATATCTAGACAATCATCCAATACTAGGATCTTCACTCTCACATAAACACTTCATGTTTTTCCACAGAGGAATCTGAGATAGATTTTTCTGAGAAATAACAAACCACCAAAAATTAATTAAATGACAAACAAGGGAAAAGCACCACTTCCTCACTCAGCACATTTTCCTTGATTTTCATTAAGCATTCAGATTTACAGATGCTGATATTGCCACAAGAGCAGTTTTTTTCTGGTTTAACTTCCTCTTCCAGTAGAGCAAGCACAGCTGCAAAATGCAAGCTCACTTCTAGGCTCTCTTACACATCACCAGTTTACCACATTCCAACCAGTCACAGCTGTGCAACACCCCGTCAGGGTACTGGGATTACTGCAGTGCCACAGACAGTTTAAGTGAGGCTCATGGAGCTGTACAATTTTAACTATGTTTTATATGTATAATTAAATGATGCATGACATGGAAATAAGCCAGCTGTACTGAAACTGAACAAACTAACTGCTCTGATGCAACAGTTAAGCATCTCATCAGTTCTAAAATGAAACAGGTTTAAAGCAAAAACAATATAGAGAACAGAATGCTTGACACTGTTAAATAGCATGGTCAAAGGAGAATTTTTGAACATTAAGGAAATGCACTCACCCAGTCAAATTTTCAAAAGAATTCCTGGCACCAAAATGTTCTCTGTTTGCTTTTTCACCATGTTTTAAGAATGGATCACTCTGGGGGAAGAAAATCCTGTGCGCAAAACACTGCGTGAAACTAAACAATCCTTAAACATGGCTAATTTCCATGTGGAGCTGATGATTTAGCACTGTCATCCTTCAGCAGAGGAGAAAGAACTACCTGTCTTTATTTAGGTAAGATGAAAAAAGTGAGGAGCGTGAATTTGATCTTGCTTCAATTAACTTCAGTGGAAAAACTCTTGCCATGACTTCAGTGAGAATGAGACTGCATCTTAATTCATTCTATATGGAGAAAAACAAATCAGCTGAGAATAATGCTTTTGTTTATTAGATGTAAATTACTACCATAGTCGTTTTTAACAGTGCTAAGTAAATCCTGCTTTAAAAGCCAAACGTTGCCTTCAGTCCTGCTTATTCCTCTGTACTGTGTCACAATGCAGGATTCCTGGTCCTCTGACCAAGTCACCGCTGTCACAGTAAGCATGGCTTGCTCTGGGGAATGGCCACATTCCCACACGGGAATGATAGATGTTTGTGGATGTCACTGGTGACAATGTCCAAATCTGGGCTAGGGCATGCCCCCCAGCCAAGAAACTAGGGTGCACACTTTTGTAATATAAATGCATTCACTGAGAACACAGACTACACTTACTAAAATGTCCATGAAAAGCAGCCAAGTAAATCAAATCAATAGGGTTAAATTTGCAATTAGGATTCTCTCTTTCGGCAGGAAAATTTTAGGATAGCCACAAATTGAGAAAAATTTGCTTTTTTTTCTTCTTTTTCTCAGAAGGCAATCAACCTTCTGGTCTGGCTATTCTTTACTTCTCCCTATGAAGTAAAATCTAAAAAGACACACACACGATATTTATGGAAGGACCTCCCAATGAATTAGGAAAAATTATTACTCAGAAGATCAAACAGAAACAAGACTGTCTACACTGTATGAATTAAACATACATGAATTAGGACACTGAGCCTTCCATTCTTTAGTAACAGAACTGATGCTGTCCTGAAAATGACATTAATGAATTAGACTGGTATATGAAAACCTTCTGCATCTGCTCTAGAGGTTGGAATGAGGATGTTAAATGAGGCAGCAGACAACAAGGACGTGCTGCTTAGGGAAGCTGAATATCACTTCTGTGCTTGTGGAGTTCTGCAGTTTGGATGAAGGTCACAGGTTATCTCCAGCTACATGAAAATGAGTGATAAATACACACTGTTGGTCTTAGACTGAAAGCAGTACTGGGCAAAGAGAGTCAAAATATGGAATATTACTCAAAATCATCCCCTGGTTTTCTAAAGATCATAATCTTCTATTAGAAGACAGTTTGTTACCTTCTCCTAATATTAAAGCTGTAATAGTAAAAGCACCTCAATCTTGTAGAAGTATCTAAGATACACAGAATAAGTAAGGTATATGGAGTGAGAGCACCCTAAAAACATCACAAGAGGAGTGACAATTTCTGGGATAGTAATGACATGAACGAGTATCTAAACGTTAAGTCTGAGTGAATAAGAGAATTTTTCAACTAATGGATCAGGGAAAATGTGAAAGGATGAGATATGTGATTAAAGATCATAGTGTATTCGGTTAACACAGGTGGAAAATATATGACTTTGATTCTGTACTACAACATATTTTAATTGATTTGTGTGTAGTTTTAGTTTTATACATGCACAATTTTTTAGAACACATCTTTAGACTGGGACAAACAATAAAGGAAATCCATTGTATGACTTTACATTGATCCCAACATCACTCACTGGAATATCTTAACATTTCCTGCACAGATTCCCATTCGTTAAGATGACAACCTTGAGAAGAAGGAAACCTATAACTGCCATTCAGAGAAGGTCTAAAATTTCAATTGCTGTTTGAACACAAAGGAGCTTTGACATGCTGTGGTTTATTGAAGCACTCCTGCAGTTATAGACACATCTTTAACCACCCTACCCTCTCCCTCTTCCTCCATCCACCACTGATTGATGCAACCGGAAGCTTCAGTAACTGCAGAGCAAAGTCCCGCTTACTTCCAGCTCTCCTGCCCCAGCAAATGCTCAGCTCTTCTGGGAAGATGGAGCTATGCCATAAGCACATTGCACCTGAAAGGAGATGAAACCTTCCCTTCAAAGACACATGTGACCAGGTTTTTGGAACTGCCTGATGTGGCCAGTTCTCATCTGTTTTCCATAAAGAAGGAAAAGAGCCCTGTATTCTCCTCTTCATGATAGTTCAAGTATGAATTCCAAAGAACAGAGATGCCAGGACTTGTCAGTGACATGACTAACAATTTTATGAGAACTGGCAAAACAGTTCATTTCTCCTACATCTTATTCTCAGAAACCTTGGAATTGTTTTGTCTGAAAGATTTGGGGGGAGGAAGGTGGACTTAATTCTCACAACTATATTAAATATTCAGTACATCTGATATTCTGTTGTCAACACGCAAAATATAGTTTAATTATGATAAGCCATACTGGAATCATTTACAATACATAAATGTGAAAAAACAGCATTAAATTATTTCTTGTTCCATGTGGAAAAATATACACCTTCCAACCCCCCAAGAAAGTAAGACAAGGCACAATAAATTCTGGTAATTCTCTTTCTTCTGACTTTTCAGTTCCATCACAGCTCTCAAAACTAAGATTTATGTGCTGTTTTGCATCTGTATCTGTTGTTGATTTCCCCCCCCTACAGGGATATAGGTGAATAAGTTTGGACAGGAAACGGTATCCCTCAAGCCAAACTGAAAGGTTTATAAAGTTGCTAAGGAAAGTTTGGGTCAGGGCCTAAATATCAATCATCTGCTCACTGTCTTTTTAAACGAGCTCAGGCATTTTCCCAACTGTTCCCAGCAGGTCTCTGCCACTATTTTAAACTAAGATTTCAGCCATTTTTTTTCCCCTGTGTTGACCTCACTAATTTTTCTTTCTCCCCCTCTTTACCTGCCAAAGGCATCCATCAGGATTTTGCCAAAGGCTATCTGCTTTTGAAGTTGAGAGGAATTCACTAATCGTGAGTGTCAAATCCACAGTAAATGCCATGGCCATATGGTATATGCTGCTTTTGGGAATTAGCTCAAAAGGCCTAGCTGTGAGAAGGCCGGCTGTATGTCAGGAGGGTTTTACTGCTAACTTTCCTAACTCATGTCAGCTCTTTCAGTTTCTGTATGCATTGGCTTCAGGGAGTGCAACTGTTCCCTGAATTTATAAAAATGTTGTCAAGATCCCTTGATCTTGCTTCCTCTGTCTCTCTCGCACAAACACATCCAAACACATTTATATACACAGTGGAATAGCATGCACAGTGGCATGCAAATCTAGCAAAAGAGAAGCTTGTAAATAAATAGCATGTCATTCTGCTCACTCAATACATTTCTCTGGGTGTTAAACTCATGATAAACATATCATAAGCCCCGATGAAGGCTCTACAGCCTGTCCCATCACACCATCCTGCGTGTAACTCTGCAATGCATAGGAAGACATAAGTTTGAAAAACAGAGCAGAAATAGCTCCCCTAAGGGCAAGGGACTGACATAGCTGAAACATAACTAACTGGAGAGCATTTGTTTTCACTAAAGAAGGAAGTGTCAGTGACACATCTCTGTGCCTGTGGAGGTGTACTGTACATTCAAAGCAAAAAGAAATCCACCTTCTTTAAAAAATTGGCCATTAATACATAAATATGTCTGTGTTGAAATCCCTCAGACGGTACCATTCTTAACAAGAACTACACACAAGACTAAGAAATTCTGCAGAGAATCACGCTTTTGTGATCCAAAGAGGCAAGGAGAAAGAAAACCACATATGAAGAGTTTAACATACCCACTTAGTGATAGAAAAAGAATTATTACAAAAATAAATGTCAGTCCCCTTGAAACACTTGAGTCAGCGCTCTCAACTTTCTCTGATGCTGTAGGAAGGTGTGAATGTCCTCCATGTGTCACATCATCCGCACCAGCCACACAGGAATGTCTCCAATGCACCTCAGAGCCTTTCAAGGACCACTCCCCTCTAATTTATGTATAGTCTGTTAACATCCTCTTGGAGCAAACAGAAATAATACTTTTAAAAGACATTTATACTTCAGAAACATGTGCCCCGACACAACAAAAAACCCAGATTTTAATACTGCCCCGAGGCAGAATTCATCCATCTTTAAGGCTTCTATTATGTATTTCCTGGTTAGTAATACAAAAAGAACTGCTGGCAGTATCACATCGAAACCAAAGTGGCAGAATCAGAGAAACTACTGAAAAGTTTACCTTTATAGGAAAGCTTCAGTCTTGGGATATTTTGTTTTGACGTTCCAGTGACTGGAAGGAACAGCATCGCTAAAGACAGCAGGCTGCAGGCACGTGGCACTTGCAAAGCTCTCATTCTGCTCTCCTCTTCTGTATCTTCTTTTGTACTATGGTGAAATATCTCCCCACTTTTCAAACAATCCAAGTTTTATCTGGAAGAAAAAAAGAAAACATCTGTAGATCTGCTTTACTGCATAAGCAACAATTCTGTAAGCAAGCCAGACCTATTTCTAAAGAGCACCTCAGTTAATTTCTTTGCTACGAAAGTATTTTTCCTCTAGTACAAGTAAATATGTTTTGTTTCTTTAATACTAAATTTACACATTTTGACATTGGAAAAATATGTAAACTTTTCAGACACCAATGTCTAGCCTAGCTAACGTTTAAGCACAAATTAAATTAATGCAGTATCCATAAAAAGAACATTTGACATTCAAAAGTGACCATGCAACTTGATAGTTAATACCAGTCCATTGGATATCTTACATGTTTTATAACTCTTTTTGTCTCAGTACAACAGCTATTGTGTGTTTATGCTATGACTAGAATGAACTGTAATGTCTCAGATGCCATGGGGGTACAAGCTGAGTTAACAGTGAGTACTTACCCATCAAAAACTAAACTAAGAAAACTGGAAAGAGCAAGCAGTTGTGTTTAGTTTTAATAGAGAAAAATGTCAAAGCGGATGATGGATTTAAAAGTGCTTTCAGTATGATATTTCCAGCCGAACAACTGCCTCAACTTATCCACCAAAATGTCCTATAAACTTTAATGAGTGTTTCAGGCTGGGGTCAATAGGCTGATACGGGATTTTGTTAGCACAGTGTGCAACTAAGCCAGCTTTGCAACACTTTTCACTTAGTAAGAATCATTCATATTCCATAAATCTTGAAGTGTTTTACAACTGAAAGCAATTATCACTGCCCTTATTTTCCCTATGCAAAAACGGAACCATAAAGCTGCAGTGAACCTATTTCCTCAAGGTCACACAGCAAGCACAGTAGTTGAAAAGAAAACAGCAACAGCAGTCCTGCTGTCCTTTGTACCCAGCTATCAAGGATCCCTTTTGCCCAATAACTCGACTTTTGCACATGAAATTATTTGAAATGGCATCTTGAGTTCTGAAGGCAAAACTTCATGGTTAATAAATCACAGAGATCAGAGTATGAAAATATTTGTGAGACCAGATCCTTCCCCCTGCAAGTGCCTGATGCTAGAGGTCAAGGGAGATGGCTGGTGAAATGACAAATGTCAGTGTTTGAGTAATGCTGTAAAACCAAGGAGTAAGGAAATGTTATGGTTAGTCAAGAGATTAATGGCTCATGATGTGCCATGAAAATTCTTTTCTGAAAGGTACTGGAGCTGCCTGATTAAAAGAGCAATCCTAGTGCCCACATCAGCCAGCACTTGCACAGACACCAAAGGAGAGGTTCCTTGCAAGTCCATGAGAGATGCAGCACAGCTTGTGGCCCCTGAGCCTTTCCACCGGTCTGTTATTTGAACTCCTGCAGCACTGGGTCTTGCAATTCTGTGAGCTACAGCAGCACCCAGAACCAATTCGGCACCTCCTGATACAGGCAGTTCATCCTTCCTGGCATGAAAGGATGGAAACAGAATCCCTTCCGTTCTCTCTGACACAGGAAATCTTTCTCAGATGAAACTTGGGCTTTCTGAGCCTCCAGACTTTCGCTCAATAGCAAAAGACAAGGAAGTGTGCAAGAAGAGCATGATGGTGAAAAAGAGGGAAACAATTCGTAAAATCCCCAAAGCATAATTCCTATTGCAGAACACTAAGCTTCTTCCTTCTCAGTCCCCTCTTCAACACTCATATTCAGTGTCTGAATGCACTACTCTTGGCCAAGTGTGAGTACATGTTCACGAAATGACATGGAGAGAAAACAGACAAACATGAAATGCCTGTTTCATCTTTCTCTTCCCTTTATTACAGTATCAGATCCTAAGAGAACACCCTTACTTCTTCTGTGCCAACACATCTATCTGAGGGTGGACCACGAAGGACTAAAGTGGATTAGACTATCCCAGGGTTAAATCGCCTTGAAGAAATTTATTTAGAGGTGAAAAAGGGGAAAAGAAGGAGAGGGGACGAGGGGGAAGAATATATGAAGATGAGACACCAGCCCTGTTCATCTTCAGCAGGATGATAGTGACAAACCATACTTCAAAAAGAAGCAATTAAGAGGGAGCCAGTCTCACTGCAAGTATGTTGAGAAGTCACGGCCCGAAGGTCTGGGCCTCAGCCAACAGGGAACTCACCAAAGGATATGGGGCTCATTTTCTTGAGGCAAATTACTGTGAAGAATCAGGACTAAATTTGACTAAAAAAACAGTTGCATCAATGCACTGTCATTTGCTGAATTGATTGAGAATCAGCACCAAACTCCGCCCTTCGGCCATAGCTCACAACCTCACTTTTTCATGTAGGCTTTTTTTGCTAATGGGAACCTTCCTTTTTTCTTGGTTGGGTTTTTTTTCCCCTTTCCCCTTTTATTTGAATAATGTCTGTGAAAAACCATTTGCTTTCACGAGGCGGTTAGTTTACACTGGAGGCAGCAGCTCTGTGAGCTCGAGCCAACCCTGTCCTGTCTTTAGATTCATTGCAATCTGGCCACATTGTCACATATATTTTTAGTTTATGATGATCCTCTAATACAATTCCAGCTTCCACACAGAGTCCTTCCAACAGTCTAGCTCAGGTTAATGAACTTCAGGCCACTTCTCTTCTGCAGGAATTTCGAGGCCCAGGGGGTGGCTGTGCCCAAGAGATTTGCCAAAATCCGCTACGATTTCACCGCGCGAAACGCCAATGAGCTCTCGGTGCTGAAGGATGAAATCCTGGAGGTACGTGACCGTTCCTGGAAAAGGTGTGTCCCCCAGGGGCAGGAGAGAGCTCGGGATAGCAACAAGCACCAACTCCATTTTCCCTGGTGGTATCTCAGCAGTGACACAAAGCTTTGCTCAAACCCAAAGCTGGAGCAGGCTGCCTGTGCTGTGTTGTGTCATTTCCTCAGCTCAAAGACATCGGTCCCATTTTAACCACAGTGAGGAGGGAGGACAACAACTCGCTCTAGAGCCCTGCTCATCCCCCGCTGGGTCGGTTCCTTATCACCACTTCCTCCTCCACGAGGATTTGTTTTCTCTGAAAAGCACCTTTCTCATAACCTTTCTCTTACTGCAGCACTGTTGGCAGCTGGACAAGGTGGGACGTGACTTGGGCTGACACTGATCTGTGACCTGAGGAAAAGGTTTCTCTGCAAAATGTGGCTTTTTATTTATTTAATTATTTATTTTAATGCAAAAAGACATCAGAAACTCAGTCATTAGGAAAAAAAGGTCTGGAGAAACAGGGACATTATGTAGGAACTATGAGTTCTTCAGCACGCAGAGGTGCTCTCCTGTTCATCCTTACGATAAATTCTGATGCTTTCCAGGAAAAGTTTCAGTCCTGGATTGCATCTGAGAGCAACAGATCTGATTAGAGCTCCTGGCCTCAGTGATGTCCTTCTGGCAACTTCACCTTTCGGATGGTTCGGCCCCGCTATATCCTGGTTGTTTATGCCTGAAATCCCATTTTCCCACAGCAGATTTATTTTTGTCCCTCTCTCAGGTGTTGGAAGATAATAAGCAGTGGTGGAAGTTGCTCAACCGGAGTGGGCAGGCCGGTTATGTTCCATACAATATCCTGGATGTGGTGAAACTGGAAGAGCTCAAACAGGTCTGTAGTCAGGTAATACCTGACTGGTATCAGCTGCAGGGCACAATCTGCCTCTGGGAATAATGTTGTCATTAGACCTCCCTGATTTCTTAGGATACTATGCACCAATCAGGACAGACCTTCAGAAGTAGACAAAGCCAGGAGATTCCTGAGTCTCCTATGATAAAACTCACATTTTGCTACGATAGTCTTCCCAAATAAGGCCTATCCTTCCTATTTGTGCACCAGCCTCCTGCTTTCCATATTTTTCCACATCAAGATTTTTCTTGGGGGTTAAATTAAAGATGGACACTTCCCTCAGCCAGTTCAGTTCAGCACCAGGAACACATTACTGGAGTGGAGGCAGATGGAAACACCATCTAAGTGAGAATTAACTGAATACTGCAACTTGCACTGCAGAAATGTGGAGCTGGAGTGTTCTAAACACCCTAGGGAAGCATGGAATTGCTTCCCCATTTTGGTATTGCAGCGTTTGGGCAAAGCCTAAGGCGGCCCAGCAGGCTTCTGGATAAATCCCTGCTAGTTTAATCAAAACATCAAAAAACTTTCCAGTCCGCTCCAGGCCCTTGGCAGTGGTCCCGCTTCACATCCCAGCTACGGAGCAGTGAGGCTCTGCCTTCCAATGAGATCGAACACGTTTGGCACAACTAGGAATTCCCTTGCGCAAACTTCAGACTTTGCTTTGGGTTCTTCATTCCCAGAAATTAACTTCTTCCATGCAGCTCCACCTGAGGTCTCCCCAGCCCCACATCAGCACAAGGAGAACACGGCAGTTTGTCCCTCCGTGGGTGTGAGGCAGAAAGCTTAAGAAAATTAAAAACGACCAAAAAAAATTCTTACTTTTCTTTCCCTTTCTAACCAGTCTAACCAGAGGTACAAAGGAGACCTGAGCCCCAGGGGCTATGGCCCATCCAGCCCAACCCACAAGCTGCCTGCCAGCTACGCCGGGGATAAGTGGGGCAGTGAGATGTTGTCGCGCCACTCTGCACAGGACGCCAAAGAACGCACGTGTGTGTCCCACTCTGGGCTCCCCTGGGTTTGGGCGCTCGGGGGACCAGACCTGCCCAAGGGGCTCCCCTGCACCTTTTACTGATCACAGCAATGGAGCAGCACTGTGTCTGGAGGCCATTCCAGGCAGGACAAGAGCCAAGAGAGCAGCCCTGGGGCTTGTGACACCGCCGGGGCTCTCGGGCGGCCCGGGCCGAGCAGGGCAATAAGTGATCACCCCATGCCTCCTTCCTCCAGTTCTAACTTCCTCCTCCTCCTCCCAAGGAGAGAGTTTCCTTTCTCTTCCAAAATGTTTAAGTGTGTCTAAGGAACAGCTCAGGTCAATCCCTTTCTCTCACTTCCTTTTGCTCATCTCCCGGCACACACACAGTGCCCGCCTGGCCGCTTCCTTCATGTGGTTCCACAGAATTCCCGGCCAAACAGGAGATCCGCATCACTCCCTCACCCTGCACGTGCTGTGGGGCTCACAGAGCAGGAGAGAGATCAGGGGCCCTGCTCACCTCACCCCTTATCCCACCCTGTCCACTCCTGGAAGCGGGAGCCCTTCTGGGACGACAGGAAGCCCCACAATACAAGGACACAAATCTGTTCGTATCACTGAGTTATTCTCCACAGTCTTCAGGAGTTTCATGGGGAAAGCGATACTGGATGAAGAGTCACTGGAGTTTTCACAGAAGCACAGGATGCCCTGGGCTGGAAGGGACCTTCAAGCTCATCCCATCATGAGTGTGTTGCTCATTCCCAGTTTGTGCTTCCTGCCGCTTCCGTTCTGTTGCGGAGCAAAACCTGGAGCTCTGCGATCAGCAAATTAGTGACTAGAAGCAGCAGAGAGGACTGAAAAGGTCTCAATTCCAAACCTCCAATTGTAGATTCTCACAGAACTGTGCTTCCACATCAGGCAACAGCCAAGGGGTGATGGGAGCAAAATAAATGGCAACACAGGGGCACAGGAAAATGGGAATCACTTTTCTGGGCTGAATTTAAATAAGAATGTTGAGCCACATCCCCATTTGCCTTACAGTTTCCCCACAAACATTTAATGGCATTTTTGACTGAAGACTTGCTTTCATTCCCTACTTGTTTCTACAGAACTTATTCACCAAACGGATGAGCTGAACGACGAGCTGCTAAAGAAGATCACAAACAATAAAATTCAGCCTCCCCACAGGAATTTCAAAGTGGAAAAGCCTCAGCAAGTTTTCGTGCCCCTCACCTTTGAATCCAGCACTGAAGAAGTCAAAGCCTGGCTGGAGGCCAAGTCATTCAGCAAAGAGTAAGATTTGCCCTATTGCCACATGCAATGCTCGTCCTTCCCTGGAGAAGGAGCGGGGGAGGCCACCGGCACCATCTCACCTGGGACAAGCCACTTGGATTTACTTACAGAGCCTGTGTTGCAAATTAGATTTCAACCCTGTTCAATCCAGGCTCTATAACCAGAATGTTCAGAGCCCAAAGTCACTCCCTTTCTCTGGTATAAATATTTTCTTGGAGATAAACAGTTAACTAACTAAATCCAAGGCCTGAAATGCTACTGGAATTGCAGCTGCCACCTTGGAACAGCCCCAGGGCCCCGTGATATGGTCCCACTGCAGCTCCTGGCCTCCCATCTCCAACTCCTCACCTCTGGCACGAGGCCACGTGCAGCACAATTGTCACCTCCCTACTTTGTGTCTCCCCAGGACCGTGGAACACCTGGGCATCCTCACCGGAGCTCAGCTCTTCTCCCTCAACAGAGAGGAGCTGAAGAAGGTGTGCGGTGATGAGGGAAACAGAGTCTACAGCAAGATCACAGTGGAGAAAAACCAGCTGGAGGTAAGCATTTTTCTGGATAATTCCTGCTGGAATGGGGGCTGTACCAGCAGCGTCAGATAGCTCATTAAACAGGCATTTTAAAAAATACAATTGTGGGGAAAAAAAATGCAACCAAACCTACACCAGCAATAAAACACACGTAAAAATTCCGAAGTGTCTTTTGAGCAAATCTGTAAGATCCCCCTGTTTCCACTAATTAATCTGCTTTTTACTGATATCACTTATCTCTTTGAAACTAGCTCTACTTTTACAGCATTAATTAAATACTGTCACTTAACTGCAGCTTGAAGTTCAAATCCAAACTGCCTGTTTTGTTTCCATTCCAGAAAAGCAGAGGGGAGTCGGAGCTCCAAGAAATCACGAAGCGCCGCCAGGAAAGGATTGATTCTGCAAATTAAAGTCTCTCTGCTTTATTTCAGCTCTTAGCCCTAAGTAGTGCAGAAAAAAAGGGAATGAAAGCAATGATTCCTGGCCCAGGCCAGATGCAGCAGAGCTCCCCTTGGGGTCCAGCTGCCATCAGAGTGACAATTCCTTGAACACTGTTGGGAAGGGTTGACAATAAGACCATGTCCCACTGGGAAAGGTGTTTTAATTTTGCATGAAGTATTTTTTTTATAACTATATATTTTATACTGAAATTTTCCGTGCATGCGATCAGAGCAGGATTCACACGGGGCTGGATGTACAAGGGCTGGCTTCAAGCAAAAAAAGACCCCCAAAGCTTTTCTCCGAGGGCTGTCCCCTGCTCCCCACTCTCCCCTGGCAGAGCAGGCGTGGCACACAGCACAAGAGAGGCCAGCCTCAAGGCTTGGAGCCTGGACCAGAGGAATAAGGCTTTAGAACCCTGCAATGGTTTGGGTTTAAGGAAAGGACATTAAAGCTCATCCCATTCCACCCCCCTGCCATGGGCAGGAATGCCTGTCACAAGCCCAAGTTGTTCCAAATCTTGTCCAACCTGGCCTCGGACACTTCCAGGAATGGTGAGTCATGACCTCTCTGGGCAACCTAACCCTTTCTATTTCCATTTCCATTTCCTCCTCAGTGCAGGTGTCCCCTGCAGCCCACGAGCACAGGGCCGGTGACAACTGCCTGTCCTTGTCCTGTCCCCCTGTGCCCCCTCGTTGGACAAGGCTAGAATGGCAACACACATTCCCAAAGTCTGGCTGCTTCCTTAAATCCATGGACCAGCTAGTGCTATCTCTGAACAGCTGAAATGAGCTTTCAGTGCCTAGAAATGAGCAGGAGTGACAAACAAAGGGATTTGAATCTGGAAATAGGTGAGTTCCACCCGCCCACCGCTGCTGATGCAGAGGCTGGGGCTGGGGGCAGCTGTGCAGCCCTTCCCTGGGGCACGGATCCTGCACTGGAATGTTGTGGTGGTGTTGCCAAACCGGGCCTCAAACCAGGAGAAGATAAGCCCTGACCGTTTGCTCCCGACCCAGGCACACCCACAGCCCTTCCCAGGGTGTTGGTCACTTGTCCCCATCTTCACGTTTTCACTGCAAAAAGTCAGCTGAAATGATTCCCAAATAGCTGAAACCCCAAAGCACACTGGGAAAGGCAGGTTTAACGCAAATTAAATGGCCACAAGAAAAAAAACCCCTCTAATTTAGCACAGGGTGTTGCTCTTTACTTCCCGTTTTCCTTCATAAAGTTATGTGCATTTGTATATAGCAATCTGTAAATAGGGGTGAGGAAAATCCCTCTCCCTAGAAGCAGAATTAAGTGATTATGCTTCCAAAATTTACTCACCATTTCAAAACTCAAGCAAGCAGCGTAGTTCCTGTCCACAGCAAGTTTGGCACATTGCATTTCTAGCTCTGTTTGACTGACAGACCAATCTGATTGCAAAGCAGTGAAGCACACAGAGCTCCAGAGCTGCCCACAGCCCAGGGACAGCTGGGTTTTCTCTCTCAGCACATGCTGAGTCTTGGTCCAAATTTGTGCCTGTCATTGCACATTTAATGGAAAAAGCTTTAAAACAGCATCTGGGGAGCTCATGTCTAAAACTGAGAACACCAGTGCACCTTAGTTTTGGCTTCATTCTTAAGCGTCTCCAATGGATAATCTGTTTTCTTCATTTGAAACAGGACACTGCTCTCACCAGCAGAATTAGGGTGCAGGCAGGGGAGGATCCTGGGTTTAGTCACAGCCCTGCTAGGATCTGAGAAGGGCACTCACCTTGTCAGGGAGGGATGAAGAGGACAATCCTCCTGAGAAGCCCTGGCTCCGGATTAGGGTGGAGATGGGAGGCAGGATGGCAAGCACGGGAGGCGAAAAAGTTTCTAAAATGAAAATAAAAACGAATGTTGAGCTAGGAAACACACCATCTTCTAGTCCTGGGGTGTAGAGGAAAGCAAATCACAGGGAATTACGGTTATCTGGGATTTTAACAGGAGTGTACATGACAGCTCTGTAAAGCCGGGAGCCACAGGAGCACTTCCTAAAACAAATAGCTCAGTAGACCTTATTGCAGAGGCCACTTTTACAAATTTCCACGCGACTGAGCTGTGCATCTGTTCTGTTTGTACTGCCTGCAGACACTGCTATAAAGTACTGTACATTGATGTAACTGAGCGAAGGAGACAATGATATAACCATGCACTGTACAAGATTTATTAAAATAGTTAAGTTATAACTCCATCTCCGTCTCTTTCACTGGGTTTTCATAATGGTTTGTCACTGAGAGTCTCAGAAACTCAGCAGAATGTCTGAAACCACACATTTCCTTTTGGGTTTGGGGACTGACATTCAACAGGAAGGATGTTACGGCCTGGATAGCTGTGTCTTAAGAATAGGGGCAAAGCATGAGAAGGCTGCACAAAAGCACATTCTTGCCTCTCTGGAAGGGGAACGACTGTGGCAGCTGTCCCAAGTGGAACCATACAGAAAGAGGGAACAGCATAACCCCATGACTAGGAGCCTGTTACACGGATTCTCCAACATTTCCAGCCAAGAGCCATCCTGTTTCCAGAAGCAAAAGTTTGTCTTCTCTTTTCCTTAACAATTAAATAACCCAGCTGAAATAACTGGTAATTCCTTCTGTAGATGTTTTGGAGAGTACAATTTCCAAGTGGGCCCACACTAACAAGATCACCTCTTTTACAGCCTAAATAAAGTTCAGGCGAACCACGAGCCCAAAACACCTGCCTTACTGGGCCGAGGGCTCTCTCAGCGCCTGGAGCTGCACTCGATAAACCATTTCGAACCTTGCCACAACGGCGGGGAAGGGAGCCCAGAGCGCTCAGCTCCTGCAGCGGGGCACCACCGACGCGGCCCCGAGCCTTCCCTCACGGCCGCCTCCCTCAGGGGCTGCCCGCCGCCACCTTGCGGCACCGGCCGCGCCCGGGCCCCGCGCGGCCACGAGGGACGGGTGGCTCAGGGGCGGGTCGGGCGCCGTACCGGCCGCGGGGAAGACTGCCGGGGGTTCTGGCGACACGGAGACTCCGGGGACAGGAGGTTCCGGGCCCGAGAGATCTCGGGGCCAGGAGACTCCCCCGATACGCTCCGTCGGGGACGATGGCGGCGTCACGGTCGCCAAGGCGAACCCCCGCCCGGCCCTCACGAACCAGCCAATCAGAATCGCTCTCCCTCCCGCTGCCCCGCCTCGGCTCCTCCCGCGGCCTCGTCCGTCTCCTCTCCGCGCTCCTGATTGGCCGCTGCCGCCCAGCCAGGCTGGGATTGGCGGCGGGCGGCGGGAGCGCGCGGGCCGGTGGCCTTCGGGCACGTACCGTCCCTCCTGGGCGCGCGAGTCCCCCGGAGCCGCGGACGTGTCGGTGTCCCCCGTGAAGCGGCAGAAGGTGGAGTCGGCGCTGGACCAGCTCAAGCACCACACCACGGTGGTGGCCGACACCGGGGACTTCAACGGTGAGAAGCGGCATGAGGGGATCCTGTCTCCGCAGCTTCTGCTTAGCCCCCTCTCCCGCCCCTCTTCACGGAGAGTGGGCGAGCCCGGCCGAAGGGGCGCGCGCTGCGGGGACCGACCCACCCTGGGGCCGGAGGGGGGGCGAGCGGGGCGGCGCTGGGTCTCCATCCCAGGGCAGACCCCGCCGTGATTTCTCCCAGTTTGCCCTCGAGTGTGCCCTGACCACTCCGTTCAGCTCTGCGTGCTGTCAAGGAGAAGTGCCAGACTGAAGCCAGGCTCTGCTGCTCTAATTAATTTTGGGTTTTCTTCCAGTGGGCTGTCTAGATCTGGGACTTGTTTGGGGTTTTTCAGACTCACGCTTGGACGGGGCTTGGAGCAGCCTGGCCCAGCGGAAGCGAGTGGAACTGGATGAGCTTCAAGACTCCTTCCAACCCAAACCATTCCAGGATTCCATGATATGCTTAAAAACTGATTTGGGGTTGGAGAGAAAGAAGGGAAATGATGCTTTTTATTTGTTTCACTTGAGCTGTACATTGATCTTCTCCCTTTTTGCATTTCCAGGATGCAGAAAGTGAGAAGGAACTTGAGGAGATGTGCTCGGTCCAAGAGAAATAATTTTGAAAAAACTCATCTCACTGGATACTGCAGCAACAGTAAAATCCCAAATGGATTTCATGATCCTGACAATTCTGAGTGCACTTCAGGGATAAGGCACAAGATCTTACAGAAAAACAGACGCAGCAGCACACATCCAGGAAAACATCTTGGAATTAATGGCATAAAATCGTGGTTTATTTTCCTGCATCTGTTTGATTTTAGGATCCCTAAAAATGTTACATTCCTAGCATCAGGGGTCAGGGGGTAATTTAGAGGTAGTTGGTGATAAATATTTTTGGTTATATGTAGGGCAGATATTTATGCCTTACATAACTCTGTAATATAAATATGTATTATATATTAGGGCATATAGCTATCTATTTATATATAACCTATTTTTTATGTGTGCCCAGATATAGTTTATATCAGACACTGTGCCTGTCTGAAGGCCTTGCTACTGCGCTCCTAACTCATTCCTGAGGAAAACATCAGGCAAAAGTTGTTAGGTTTAACTGGTTCCTCTTTTCCTTAATAATTATTTTACTCAGTTGGAATAACTGATAACAGCTGTTAGAGATGTGCAGTTCCCAGGGGGACCAAGGCACTTTTTTGCACAACGCAGAGTGGCGTTTAAGGTATTCAGTAGTCAGAGAAGTGAGGATTAGGATTTTGAATGCTCTTGGGCAACAAGGCTGGCCAGAGATCCCTCCTAACTCACTGTGGGACAGCAAAAACCCCACAGCCAAGGGTAACCAGGGATTGTGGGGATGGAGAATTTAATGGCATCAGGTGGCAGCAGTGCCAGTTCAACTGATAAAAAAGTAAATCCACAACTGCTCTAGAGGAGTATTGTTCCTGGACGTGTGTAAATACAGGGACACCTCTTTACTCTCAACTGAGGGAGGTTTGTGGTTGTGGTGCCAGTTTACCCTTGAGAGTTCCAGGCTTTATTTCAGCTCCCCTGGCCGGGCCTGATGTGCGGCAGTGGTGCGAGGGCCGGAGCCGTTCGCTGGCTCTGGGAACGCAGATGCCATCATGGCCCAGTGGGGGGGGGGGGAGCTTAGGCTGTGGTGGCAACCTCAGAAAGGGATCAGATGGCTCCTGGAACTGCCCAGAGTGCAGGAAGGGAGGGGGAACTGAACTGCTCCCACAGACCCCTGCTGGGCTATGGTTCTGGGCCAGGCCCATCAGAAAAGTGGCAGCATCAGTGGCACCTCAGTTGTTACTGTCCTTGGAGCTCTCAGGATCAGGATGAAATCATGTTCATGCACTACTGGGAAAGCAGGGAGCAGGATCAGTGCTCTAACTCTCTACACTCTCTCTCCAGGAGTGCCTTGGGTCATGGCAATTTAATGAGTGGAATAGTTTCCTGTGTCTGCCTGGGCAGCTGCAGTTATTGCACAGGCATTCAGGGCTGACAGTTCCCTGCAGGGAGAGCTCAGCACATGTGCCCAGAGGCAATCCCAGCATCTGCAAGAAAGAAAGAAGCAGCAAAAGGTGATTGCTTCTCTTTCAAAGTTCTTTCAAGTGCTCACACCCAAACCAACCTTTGCTCTTGATTCTGGCCAGGTGCATGGTGAGCGCTGGGCACAGGTCATGTCATCCATGCTGGTGTGAGTGATGCTTTCTGGGGGAAAGCAGCTGATCTCCAAAGTTCCCTTCCTGCCCTGTGCCTGATCTGCACAGGAGAAAACCTCTTCCAGGAAGGGATTGTGCTTCCTCTAATCCCATTTGCCCAGTCTGTTCCATGGGGATATTGCCAGCCTGGGGCAGCAGAGGCACACGCAGCTCTCAGCACTCTCTGCTCCAAGCACAGCTCTGGGCTCCTTTGCACACTGCCTCTGCCATGGGGGTTTTCTCCAGGAGAAGCCAAGGAATTGCTCCTGGAAGGGTGCAGATTAAGTTATCCCAAAGGGAAGCAAAGAATAAATCTCTCATTTTTCCATCAAAATGCTCATGCTCTTTCCTACAGATTATTTCAAGTTTTTCCCACAAGCTTTGCCCTACCCATCATCCCATTTTTACCCCAAAAAGTAATTTTCTCTGTCCTCCAGAATGTCTCAGTGTCTATCCCCAAAATTTTCACTGTGTCTCTGCAAGTGACTACCTCAGTTTACCTCATGCTGTTCATTCTCTTCCCTGGGGATTGCTTCAGATTTTCCCTCCAAGCTGTCCCTGTCTGTGCACTTCTGATTTCTTCTTTTTTACAAGAAAGTATTCATTCACTACTCTGGAGATTAGCTCCAGTTTTACCCCCCCCAAAATTGCCCTAACATTCACTAGTCATTGCCTGATTTTTACCTCACTATGTTCATTCTCTCCCCCTAGAGATAACCTCAGGTTTTACCCCCAGTATTTTCCCTACCTGCCCACTAACTATTTACTCTTTTTGACCTATAAATATACTCTTTCTATCCTGGAGATTTCATCAAGTTTTACCCTGAAATATTTCACTATCTTTCCAGTACTGTCTCACTTTACCTCAGGATGTATGCTCTCCCTGCCACACATCACCCCAGCTTTCACCTCCAAAATTATTGCTACTTGTCCACTACTTATTACCTGATATTCACCTCAGTATGTCCATTCTCTGCCCAACAGGTCATTTTAATTTCTACCCCCCAAAACTTGTCCAACCTGTCACCTAGTGACTGCCTCAGTTTACCTCAAAAATGTTGTCTCCCCTAGAGATTACCTCAGACTTGACCCCCACATTTTTTCCCTGTCTGCAAGTTACTACCTCCATTTAACTTCAGTATGTTCATTCTCTGGACTACAGACTCAAGTTTACTCAATCTCCCTGCCTCTCCAACACTGATTACTTCCTTTTTACCTCAAAAGATTCATTTATTTTCTACCATGGAGGTTACATCAAGTTTCACCCCCAGAATTTACTAATACTTCCACAACTGATTCACTCAGTTTACCTCAACAAGTGTTCATTCCCTCACCTAGAGGTGACCTTGTATTTTACCCCCAAAGGTTTCCCTACCTGTGCACAACTGATTGCTATAGTTTACTTCAAAATCTTCATGCTCTCCATTACAGGTCACCTCAAGTTCACTTCAAAAGTTTTCCCTACCATTTCCATTAGTGATTATCTCAATTTTTACCTCCAATAAGTCATTCTCTACCTACAGACACTGGATAGTAAATCATACAAAGATCTAAAACACTGCACAAGAAACAGCAGAAAGTTTTCCATGAATAACACAAGTTCCTTTTTTCCCCTCCTCCGCCTAGGACTGCTACCAGGAGACAGGAGAGCTGTTATCAACACTCAAACCTCCCAAGCGTTGTTATTGCTCAGAGAGCTGCGCTGGCACTGAGCTACTCCCATGCGCCTGCAGGGCTCTGGGGAGGGGGAAGACGACCTCCCACTCCTGCCTGGAGAAATTTCAATGCCCTAAAAAGTCATTTCCCTTCTCTCTCTCTGACCCACGGCCAAAGCAGCTGTGTAGAACAACATGGACTACTCATGGAAGGGATGATTCAGTTGTGGGAAAAACGCTAAAGAAAGACTATCACCCCAAATTTCAGGGTGAAAACACACTGCTTGTTAACAGGAGCACACAAACTCATTTAAACCAGAGAGGAAACTGCACACCAGGAAAAGAGCTGAAAGATAGGCCCTGCCTTGATTGATAATTCCAAAGGAAATTCCCCACAGATCATAGGCAATTACCTATAATTTTACCTCCCTAATCACTGGATTTCTGACTTGGGTTGCTGTGGAAGTGTTTCACAGATGCCTTGAGGGGTCAGGGGCTTGGCTGGATTCTTTGTGGTTAGTCCTGACAGGCCCAGGCCAAACCCACCCACCTGCATTGCTGCTCCACCCCAAATTTGCATGAAATACTGAGAACAGATTATAAATACTCCCCTTCTCTGTCCTTCCTGACACATCCATGGAGCAAATGTACTCTATCCATTGTTCCCAAGAGCACCTCTCCAGCCCAAATCCCAGTTTTCACAAACACAAACCAAACAGACCTAAGACAATTATTCCATCAGTGCCTGCAATTCTGAGCTCCCTGTTCCCTGCCACTCACACAGCAATCTCACCTCAGCCCAGAGACTCCCTGTCCCCAAAGGGAAACACAACCTGATAGGGCACAGCTCTGGCACCACATTTCCCCTTGTTCCTGAAAAGCCCTAGGTAAATCCAGTCCCTCAGACCTTGCATCCCTGAACACCAGGAGAGCTGGTGTTTTACCCAGATCCCAGCGCCCTGCACGGCTGCGCTGACACGAGCACAGGCCGATTGCTCCGCCCAGCACCATCCCTCATTTTCCTCCCATTGCTCCCCAAGTGTCCCCAAACCACCCCGTGTCCGTGCCGGGGCCAGGGCCTGCCCCGACCAGAGGCTGTCACCCAGCCTCGCACCTGCTCCCACCCCTGGGAGAGCTGGGAATGCACTGAGAGCTCGGCTCCCCAGTCCTCAGACACACAAATAATGCCCAACCTGCCCCTCTGGGCACAGCCAAACACCACAACTCCATCATCCCCAAGGAACTCTGGCAGTCGCCTCTTCACCTCTGCCCTTGTCCAAAGGACACAGGTAGGACTGGGCTGTCAGAAATGGTATTCCCTAGGCAGTTCATCCCAGCAGAAAGGAGAAGAGGAACCCTGTGTCCCTCTGACTGACCCCACAGCATGGGCAGGACCAGCTGGGTTCTTCGTATTCTAAATTTTAAAATGAACTGAAGAACCTGAAAGGCAAAAAACAACACACATATAAGGTTAGAGCCAGTCAACACACACAGACAGACACACTCTCAGACACCCCTTCTTCAGCTTAGACGCTGACTGCAGCCCTTACTAGAAACACTCCCCCCTAAAGAAGATGCTTTAACATCTTCTTCCATCTGCTGCTCCTTGATGTGGAACAGTAGATCCTGGGAAAATTGGTAGCATCAGTGACCACAGGGATCAAAATTTGCCTTAGGGACCTGCAAGACAGCATGAGGCAGTCTGCAAGTAGCTGACAGCTAGGAGTTATCCCCACACCAGGCCCATAAACTTTCTACCCAAAAGCCCATAGACAGGAGAGGAGAGTTCTAAAACTGTTCAAACTAGCCATGACTGAATGTGCCAGGGCAGGGCAGCTCCAAGCATAAGTGGCACATGGACACAGTGCATCAAATATAAGCAAAGATGACATGAAGACTTGAGATAATGCTTCAGAAGATAAATTTTTGAGACCAGGATGCTTTGAGGCGACGGAAGCTACGAAACTACTGCAGTGAGGAGGGTCTAGTACACTTCATACAGAAGTCCAAGGGAACAGCACATGAAAAAAAAGATACTACCAAAACTGAGAAGGAAGATGGATAGGAACACCTTGTGTACTTCTTCTGGTCTCAAAAAGCAAAACCATAAAGATGCCAGAATAAGCCCAATCCAGTAAAGTATGCAAGTGCTCCTGCTGCCAATATGGCCCATAACAATGCCTGTAAAGCATTGAGACATCACAAAGCCCTATGACACTGAAGACAACGGACACAGACCACATAACAGACACAAACTGAAACTGCCCAGCAGTTTTACCTGATGGACCCACGATTGCTAGTGCAAGATAAGCCAGAGGCTGATGACGCCGAAGGAAAGAAGGCTCTACGGCAGTAGTACGTGACAGTGAAAGGTAAACTCCTTATGAGAAGTTAGTGCCAAAGCT
Source organism: Coloeus monedula (assembly GCF_965178545.1). Classification (NCBI taxonomy): domain Eukaryota; kingdom Metazoa; phylum Chordata; class Aves; order Passeriformes; family Corvidae; genus Coloeus; species Coloeus monedula. Next base: position 40,423 of record NW_028120605.1, on the reverse strand, counting down.
GGTAAGAGGATGCTCAAGAAGTGCAGTAGGCCTAGAGAAGGAGGCAACGACTGCCAGCTGATACAAAGGGATCCCTAGAGAAGGATTCTGCTGCCAAAGGCTGAAGTGACATCACAAAACATGACCGACCCACAAATGGCCAAGATGCAAGATGTCCACGTGCTTGCTATGCTCAAAAGTGCTCAAAAGCATGGCTACACTGAAGAGTAGGCAAACTTTAGACCGTGGCAATCGTGCCAGACCCGAAGGCAGGCTCCTCGGGTGAAAAGATGGACAATGACATCGAGACTCAAAATCCAATGATGCAAAGCTCACGAGAACATGGAGATGGGTTGGAACTGCCCGGCCCGGCAAAGGCTCGAGTGATGCTGAAGAGAAACCCTCTCTCCCTTAACCTCCAAGGAGCCTGGCCCACTACAGCCCTCTCCTCTCAGCTAACTTCAAATTGCCTCCTGTGATTCCAAAGGTTTTTGCCTTCTCCCAACCAACAGTCCCCACACTTAGCTCTCTGAAGACCAGCAGACGAAATCCATCCTCAACAGAAAAGAATGCTTCAGCACCGTGGATGTCAATACATGGCCCACAGCCCACTTGGGTGGCTGCAAAAGATGGAGAATAATGACAAAATTCAGACTGTGATGACACGTCCCAGAAGTGACCCCTTGCACAATGCCTCTCTCCCTCATAACTGCTGAGGCTCATCGCTCACCGGCCATTTCCAAACTTAGGCTCTGCACCTACTTGTGGTACCTAAGACAACAAAACAGAAACTGCGACTATTGCCCTCCAGAAGAATAAATGCACAGGCTGGGCTCCCTCTGCACCACTGGCCCAGGCTCACCTCAAATCTCCATCTGACTCCGGAGGTGGCCCGGACAATACCTGCAAAGCAAAAAGGGACACGCTTTGCATGCTGCCACGTACCTCTCACCTATCAGTCGCCCCACCTAAATGCCAACTCACCTGCTCGCCTCTGTCCCTTGGCATGCCCAGGGCAGCAGCAGCACCTGCAGAGAAGCAAAGCAAAAAAACATGCTGAGAGACTGAAACCACAGCCTCCCCGCTCCAACTTAAGTACACCACACCTATAGCTTAAGCTTGCACCCACCTGGCCTCCAGCATCCCAGGGCCGGGACACCTTCCCAGTGGACCACCTAAAATGCACAAACAAAAACGGATGCTTAGAGCTGCACCAGAAACTGATACCCAAGCAGTAACAACTCATTCTGGCCACCAGTCACCGCTCACCTCGCTCCATCGACCTCGACCACTGATCTTCAGCATTACTTCCTACAAATAAAGATGAAGAACAAAGCTGTAACACAGTCACCATTTACACTTGGCGTGCAAAGACAAACGGTGACTGACCTTCCTGTGGGAACCACCTCACCTGGTATGGGGCACTCTGCCACAGATTCAATCCATCTGCATCTGAAAGAAAGTGATGACAAAAGTCAAAGTACTGCATCATAACTTAGCAGCTCCAAACATTTTGTGTTAATCTAGAAATACCATCTTGAGTCCAACTAATCCCTACATTACAAATGTCAAGTCCCTAGGACTTATCCTATTACACCTACACCCAGACTATGTAGCAGGGCAAAGCAGTCCCAGGCCAAACACACAGACACCTGTGACACAGGAGATGACAAACAAGGGGATGCAACAAGGAGAGGAAACTCTCAGCAAGAAGAATTACCAATGACATGACCTAGATGAGGCCGATGAGGCTCAAAGAACTCTGGCAGAAAAAGACCCTAACAGAAGGACTTATGCCAAGCACTGCAAAGATGGATGCCTGAGGATCGTACGGTTGGAATCCTCTACCTATCCTCACATTCTCCCAAGTCCTAATCTGTTATAAGGGACCGTTGCAGTGCACAGCTGTCAATACAGCTCAGAACAAGACTGTAAAAGGTGTCTGACTCAATAGTGCTAAAGAGAGATGCGATTCCGATGCATGTCCGAGCTTGCAAGTCAAAGGTTCAAGGGTACCAGCGTCGGGCCAAGGAACGCAAAGGAGCTGCTGAGGATGATGCCCAGCATTTCTGATAAGCCCCTCAAAGGGGTAAGGCAAAAGACATGTGACACAAGATGCCCACAATAGAGACACAGAACACACAATAGACAAGTGACACAACACACACCGGGACTGCTCTGCCATGCACACCTCAGCATTGCGATCAACAGCGAGACTTTGCCTTTACGTGGCCTAAGGGCTCCTCTCGTGGACATCCCCATTTCCAAAGCTAATTCAAAGATCCCTCCCACCAAGTCCTGACCCAGCACCCCACTCTCATTCCCCTCCCTGAGGTGTAGCCCTCGACTTAGCTCTCAGATATCCAGGGATGCAAATCCTCATCAGGTGCAAAACAAGGCCACCTCATCATCTGGGAAGTTCCTGCCCTCAGAGGGCTGTTCTCTCTCAGTCTACTACAATAAAGAAAACCAAACATCAGTGCCTGAACTCAGCAGCACATCAGCCAAAACCCAACAATTCCACTACTCACCGGCTCCTGAGAACGCCCCGGTCCTTGGCTCATACTCTGTGGCCACACTCCGAGGCCGACGTCGCAGGGTATCCCTGGGTTAAGGGGAGACAAGGTGATGTGGCATTGCTGAAACTTGAGGGGACCCTCGCTCCTCCCTCCCCGACTCGCCACAACTCCTCAGCCATTGCCAAAGGCTGCCCAGATGGCACCTTCAAACAGAAAAAGTACAGGCTTCATTGCAGAGCCCTGTAATACTTCTGGAAGGCTCACAGGGACAGGCAGCTCAAGGGTGATAAACTGGCTCCATCAGCTGGTCCATGAGGGGGTTCAGCCCCTGTAGGCATAATACAAGTGGGCCACCTAAAACACACAAATGGATGCTCAGACAATGCATGCTTTGAGCTGCCCCAGAATTTGGCACCCAAGCAATAACTGGTTGCATCCACTGGTCACTGCTTACCTCACTCACTTGACCTTGACTGCTGATATCCAGGTTTACTTCCTAAAAACAAAGACAAAGAACAGCCCTGCAACATAACCAAAATGAAACACCACCCCTGAAAAGCTGAATGATGACCAACCTTTCCAGGGGAGAAGGGGCAAAACAAAATGGAAAGGCACATGCCCATGTAGTGTCCAAAAGGGTTGCATTGCCAAGATAGGTTCCACCTGAAAGTGCTCGACTGTGACCTCTTTCTGCAAGGGTGTCTGTCATGTTGGAGTAGCAATTTGAATGCTGCAGACCACCTGTAAAACGCAAAAAAAAAATCAAAGGCTACTTACAGTTTCATCACTAATACAACAACTCCAGTAGCATCCAGTTCTGTGCTGGAATCAATACTCATCCAGCTCATGGTCCCCCCAGTGCCAATACCCTGCTGTGCCAAGTGCTTCGCATCTTCAAAATGAAAATCCCAACAGTGAGGTAAACATAGAGCCCAAAGTCAGGCCGTAGCTTGGACTTCAGGCACTGACCCACCTCGCTGCTGTGCTCCTCTGGTCTCCTTCATTCATATCAGGTTTACATGCTCTCCCTCTGCAAAAGAATTATTTGTCAAAGTTACCCAGACAGACAGGGAAAGCTTAGCCTTTCCCAAGTTCTCATTCCTCAAAGCAAACTGCCTAGGATCCCACAAGAGTGGGCCTTAGGACAAACTACTATGAAACTGCAAGACACCACTGCACCACTCCCACATCTCCACTGAACACCACACAGACTGGCCACAGTCACTCCATCCGAGGCGTGGCTCAGGTGGCTGAGCAAAGCAAAAGGCTCCCTATAAAATCTCCTTTCTTCTCCACCTAACCCCCCCCCCCCAAGACTACTCTACAGAGCAGAGCAATTCCAGGCTAGACACAAACTCAAACAACACATTATACTACAAGCAGTGTGACATGAGGATGATAAAAAAAAGCTCTCGGCAAGAAGAACAATAGCAAGGACAGGGACGACGCCAAAAAAGATAACTGATAGTATGGCAATGGTGGATGAAAGAGGCTCTAAGGAGCAGAAGAAAAGACTGGAACAGTGACCTGTTCTAAGGACTGTCAGTCACAATGATCAAGATGGCTGTGAGAGACAAGGCCACATTTAGAATGCTCCCATATCCTGACAATCTTACAAGCCCCAGGACATTACAGCTCACAGCTGGAAAGGATGGATGGCAGTACAGCCAGGAACAAGGCCTCCAAAGAGATCCGACTCAATGCTTTCAAGATGTGATTCCAAGATGTGGCCAAGCCCACTGGTAAAAGAACAAGTGATATTGGCATCCTACCGAGAAGTACAAAAGTTCAAGAAGCTAGAGATGATGGCCAATGCTTATGATGAGCCCCTTAAGGGTAAAAGGCAGAGAGATCTGATCCAAGGGAAGCCAAAGACACAGAACACACACCGGACAAGACAACACACACTGGAACTGCTCTGCGCTGCACACCCTACAGTTGCAGTCAAAAGTAGGGCTACTCCCTTTAGCTTACCTAAGAAGGCCCTTGGAGAGCATCCCTTTCCCCTACACTACTTTTTAAATCTCTCCCAGCAATTTCCAACCCACTATCCTGCTATCATCCCTTCTCCGGGCCCCGGCCCCCAACTTAGCTTTCAGATGACCAGTGATGTGAATCCACACTGGATGCAAAGGAGTCCACCTCAGCCATTTCCAAAGGCACTGGGATCACCAGGTTGGCCTCTTAGTCAGCTATGACAAAGAAAACCAAAATCAATGCACCAGTGTAGTGGCATACAAGCCAAATCCTAACAAGTCAGCTACTAACTGGGACCCTGCTCCCGCTCCCACTCATACTTGCAGTCTTTAACTTACCTATCAGAAGCCTCCATCTCCGATGTCATCTCTGACCCAGGGTAGCTCCCTCTTGCAGCACAATGAACCTGCTGAAACATTTGGAGTGTAATACTAACACAATCCGGAATTTCAGGAAATTGCAGTGCTTCTAAGAAAAACAAGGCAAAGGAAAAAAAAATACAAAAAGCACCAAGCACCTTAACAACCTTGAACACTCGATCCAAAAATCATGAACTATGCACTCAATGCTATCTTCTTCACAGTGTCTTCAAAGCCTCTATTGCTTTAGATGCCAAAAGCACCTGTTGAAAGAAAGCTGAGAAAACCTGAATGACCCCCCCCCCCCTTCATGGAAATAAAAAGACACCCTCACCCCCACTAACCCCACAGAAAGAATGAGCCTCTTTTTACCCAGGGCTGGGGTTAATATACCCCTGGCCGGGCCCGCCTCTCGTTCCCACAATGCCCGGGAAAAGGGAGGAGGCAATTTTACCAGAAGGGATAAAAGCACTGGGAGGAGCTGCAGCTGTTTGGCTGCTCTGCCTTAAATTCCAGGTGAGTAAAGGGCTCTGTAGATGCCTTCTGTTTTACTACAGCTGCATCCACTGAAAGGGTAAAAAAAGCTTCTTGTTTTGGCAGCGTAGACACATGAGTTGCATGATTCCTTGTTAAGTTCTGTAATTGTTCATTGGTGGCTATTGAGTCACAGGATTATGGAGGGTGGAGAAGAATAGTAATAATATACATGGTGTAACTCCTGTTGGGGTCTCTAATTAGGGATGTATTCATTATAAATAAAACTGAAAAAATAATGGGCTCTCTGGCAGCAGGAGGGTTTTGTGAGTGCTGGGCTTGCTCCCTTGTGAGAGATTAGGTGCCAGTACACAGCTAGAAGTGCCCTGAAGTACAGATTTAAAGTCTTAAAATGCTGAAAAAGGGGGAGCTTCCTTCAATTGAACCCCTTAAAATGAGAGACTAGGGAGTGTTTGTCTCTACTTAAATAGATGCCATAGCAATAAATGGGTTCTCTCCTCTGAATCCCCTAAAATACTGGAAAAAGAGGGGTTTTCCTTGCTTCAGGTCTCTCCAGTGATGGAAAAAGGGGGATTTCTCCCTCAATTCAAACCCTTATAAAGGAGGGACAACTGGGCTTTCCCCTCAATTTAAACCTTGGGATGATGAAAATGGGGGAGTTATGCTCAATTCCAATCAATAAAATAGCATTGTCAAGGTTTTTCCCTTCTATTTAAACTGGAGAATAATGGAAAATGGGGATTCCCTGTCAAGTGATACCCCTAAGAGCATGGAAAAGGCAGGGTTTTCTTCAACTGATGCCCTTAAAATTGCAGAGGAAGGGGATTCCCCCTCAATTTAAACACAGACAATTATGGAAAAGGAAGTTTTTTTCCCTCCGTTTAAATCCCTTTTCTCCTCATACCCCCCCTTTTTGGGGGGGGGGCATTGGGGAAGGGCTGCCAAGATGAAAGGGGAAAGTGGAATGTTTCCCTGGGACCCCACATGCTGCCCTGCCTGCTCAGGTGCTGCCCCTTGGCACGAGGGGTTTTCCCTGGGCATTTTCTGGGAGCAGTGCTCTGTGCCCAGGTGCCTCCGGCTGCTCCCCAGCTCCTGCCGGATGCTCCGACCATTGTCCCTGGAGGGACACTGGGGATGCCCCCATTGCCCCTCTGGACCAGCAGCTCCCTGCACAGCTGTGCCCGGGGAACCCTCGGAGAGTGGACTCTGGCAGGAGCCGCCCCCTCCTCATCCTGGCCGCTCACACCTGGGGCTGCTGCGGGCTGTGGGGTCAGCGGCGTCGGGGGCGGGCGGGAGGCGCGTGGGCGCCGGCCAGCAGGCATCGGCGGGGACACCTCCGTGCCGCGCGCGCCGCGCCTCTCCCACGAGAGGTCCCCGCGCCCCGCGGTGCCGTGCCGGGCTCTCGTTCCCCCCCCCCCGCGCCGCCGACCCCCGCTCCCTCCGGCCCGGGGAGCTGCAGGAAAACGCAAAAGCATCGAGGAAGATCGGGCACCGGAGCTGCCCGAGCCATCGGCTTGCCCGAAGGGCGGCGGCTGCCCGCAGCCGGGAGCAGCCACCAAGGATGGAGCTGCTGTTTGCCGGGAGGTGAGAGCTGGGGGCAGCCGGAGCCGGAGGCAGGCTTTCCCCGGGAGGTGAGAGCTGGGGGCAGCCGGAGCCGGAGGCAGGCTTTCCCCGGCAGGAGGGGCCGGGAGGATTTCAGCTCGCAGCGGCTCTCGGTGGGTGCTGGATGGAGCCCGGGCTGAGCCAGGTGGCCGGTGCGGGTGCTGTTCCTGTCCCCAGGGGCCGATGAAATGGCAGCTCGGAGCAGCCTCGTGTGTCTGTGTGGAAGCAGCTCCGATGCTGGCAGCCAAATCAAATCAAATTGCTGTCAGATTTGTATTAAATGTGGTGTTTAAATCTGGAACTGCTCAGCTCCCCAGGTGGGAAAGTGCTTGGAGTAGCCAAGCTGAGCCGTTGTTGAGAATTCCAAGCATTGTGTCTTTACTCTCCTTAATACAGCGTTTAAATAATTGATACTTGATAGAGACAGTATCAGGGGGATTTGTTAGAGGGGCAGGGATGTTTTTTCACCTTGCAGTGTGTCGCGATAGTCAAGACTCCTTATGTCAAAATTAATTGATCTTCCTTCTTTTCCTTTTTTTTCCTTTCTAGGTTGTGGCTGAGTGGGAAGAATATTTCGGATAAAGAAATGAAATGCACGAGGGAAGCTTCGTGTTCCCGTGGAGATGCTTTAGGCGCGTGCAGCTTCTGAGCTGCACCGAAACTTGAGGCTCCCACAGAAGCTTCCTGGTAAGCCTGAGTGGGTTTACTGCATGGGGGTTCCAGTCACTGCTGGACATACTCTGAAGTCCTGGGAAAACATGGAACAATAGCTCTGAGTGGAAAAAATATATGCTCAGCATTCTCTAGGGAAAATTATAGTTGGCCTGTAAGTGTACCCCCACACCTGCATTGGTTAAAAAGTCAGTCCCACACACTTTCCTGGCTGGTGTGAAGTTGTATAGTTCATCAGATCTGATCCAGTGTGTAAAGAAATGTTTACTGTGGACTTTCAGGAGATTATCAGCAGTCCTGGGGAGGCTGCTGAACTTGATCTCCCTGGATTGACAGAATGAATCCACATAGGATGCAGAGCAGGATGTGGTTTCTCAAACAGAATAGTGACATTCTCGAAGGAGGCTACAAGCAAAGGGAATCTTAATTTTAGTTATTGAACACAGAAACATTTATATCTGCTTATGCAACTCTTAGAAGGGAAGAAGAACATGGCCATTCTGTGCAGTCCTTTGTGGAAGTGTACTGGCTCAAATTGTCTTTCAAACAGCCAACTGGCACCGGGTGTCACCTGGAAAAATTAAGTACTGGGGACACTTTACACTCATAAATGGCCTGACCTTGTGTACATGGAAATCAAGGGACTTCTGTAATGTTAGAATGGGTCTCAAATGATGGGTTTTTGCAGATTAGCAATCTATCCAAGGAATGATATCATAAAATTTTGTCTAGCAAAAACTGCTGCCAACATTTAAAAATATCTACCAAATGCTATTCCCGTTAAAACAGTCTTGTTAAAATTGTCTGTTCCAAACAGAACAAGATTTTACTGTTCTTGGTGATGTTGTTTTCCTCCTCAGATTTCTGTGAAAGCATGTGTTTCACAAGGTATATCAAAGTTGTCTCATGGGCAAAAACATGTAAACATCAAGCGTGTCATTTTCTTGAAATCCCCTGTAAAATGGCTCGCCACGCTGCCTTAACCATTCAGAAGCATAAGAGGAAAAAAGGAATTTGCAGGCACTCCAAGGCTGGGTCTGTGGGAGATCTGAGATGAGCCTGTGGCTCTGCAGTCACCCATCAAGAAGTCACCCAAATGTGCTTTTTATCTTGCAGTTTCCACATTTGGGAGGCAACTACTGTGTAAAGGATCTGGGTTCTGCTAATGAAAAATATATCACAAGGTCCGTGTGTGGCTGGGTTGGTTCCATAGTTCCAGCCATACCTGCTGTTGTGATACATAATCCCAGTTCATACTCCTGGGAAGAGTTTCCTGCAGCAGTGCAGGTGGGAAGTTTCTCTCTTGCACTGGCTCCACATTGAGCTCTTTCTTCTTAATGCAGCCAGTGCACTGAAGGAGAACAAGCTCGCTTCTTCCTTGCCTGGTTGTTCAGGGTGAATCATTAACCAAGCACTTGAGTGACAAACCAAAATTGTTTGTTGAGTGCCTTCTGCAGTCTGCACGGACAGTTTGCCTTCTGCAGGAGGTACGGTTTTCTTCTCTCACGGAATGAAAGCACCACAGACCCCCTCTGCTCGCCACTGTGCTTTAACCAGACCTGAAGTATGTACATAATAATACATAGATCTGTATCTATCTACGTACATATATGTACTGAAGTATATAATCTATCTATCTATAGAACTTCTTTATATGTGTAGAAGTTCTGTGTTGCTCCTGCTTTATGCATGAGGAAAGGGCATACATATAATGAAGAAAGAAGTTAACTTTTCCTTGTACTCTTCCTTTGTAGCCTGTTGAGGCTTTTGGTGAGAGGAATTATATCTTTTTCCTAGCAGCACTTAATGAACTGAAATCATTCTCCAGGATGATGATGACATGCCAGTTCTCGGTATATGGATATGAGTCCTGAGATCCCACACACGGATACACAGAAGGACTGCATAATGTGCTGAAGATGGGGAGAAGGTATGCTTGGGTGAAAGGTGGGACTGTTTCTTCTAATGGCTGCTTACATCCAACAGCAAATACTGATTTCTCCCTTTTTAATGCAAGAGCATTTATCTGCCAGTGTTCAAACTGCATTTCCATGACATAAGAAGAGTTGTCTGGATAATTAACTAATACAGTTAAAACACATCAGTTTGAGCAGATGTTCTTGTCTGTGCTTTTAACGTGAATGGCCTTGATTTTGCAGCAAAGTCCGAGAGATGGCACCTGAATGCAAGGGTTTGGGTTTGTGAAGCTTTGCAGAATGATGGCCTATATTTATATTTCTTTCATAAACTCCCCATAAGCTGCACACAAACCTCGTTTAGAGAGTTTTACTGAGACAGCAGATTCAAGCCTTCGTTATTAGGGGACGTCTGCAATGCCGTTGTCTGCTTGACATTAATTCTTCCAGCTGTGCATCGATGTATTGTAATGGCCCTGGGTTTTTTGGTCGCAGTTTGTTTCCTGCAGTGCCCTCGTGCCTGCGCAGCACTCGTGATGCTGACGTTGACCCTGGGCTGTGTGGCAGATGGGGCTGTCCCGTATCCGAAAGTTACGGGAATGTATGTAGGCGTCAGATGGAATGCTGGTCTCTCCGCTCACCCTTGGCTCTGTAATTTCGTCATCCAGCCATGGAGGACCTGTGCAGCCATAACTGGCCAAGGCAGTGGGTGAGCACAAGCTGCAGCTCTGCAGGAGATCAGGAACCTCTTGCCCACAGCAGAAACAGCAAGTAACTGCAGTTCTCAGAACTCGTTACTGCGCCCTTAACTGCAGTATTTCCCTGCTCTGTAATCTGGCCAAAGGTAGGTAGGTTTTGATAGGGATAGACACATTTCTACCACAAAGGTCACCTCTCTGCCAGATTTCAAAATTTCCCTTCCGAAGCTAGAGATCCTCATATAAAAGGTTGCCTGAATTTAGGTAGTGTGTGCCAAGCAGTATATTTTTCCTTTAATAATATTCCTGGAAATAGCGGAACTGTTTTGGCTAAAGCAGATGCTGAACTGTTCAGAATGAAATTCTCAGAGCTGAAATCTGGCGAAGCAGAGTAACGTGCCCTTTTGTTAACCCTGGGGAAGGCTGAGCACCGTGGCAGCAGGGAGGGGAGGTGGCACTGCTGGTCGGCAAACCAAGGAAACCAACGAGCGCTGCTTTTAGCAAACTGCCAGCTTGAAGCCAGTGAGGAACATCCTTGGGCTCCTGCACTCTGTGTTTTTATGTTCACCTTAAATAATGAACAGAGAAACCCAGAGGCACCAGTGCTGCTTCCAGCTACCTTGAACTGCTTAAATAGGTAGTTTTAATCACCCAGGCTCCGTTCTCTCCACCTGTATTGCTCCTGGGCTTAAGGCTGGATGTATCTATGGAATCTCTAGTTATGTACTGGAGTTTGGCCTGAAGTAATTTGTGTTGCCGACTTGGTACTCTTTCCCCACCCTGGAAGTCTATCTGCAGAACCCCTCTGTGCCAGGCAAGAGAGTCCCCCATAGATGTTTCACTATACAGTTACATCTTTTGGGTTAAAGCCTTACAGGGCTATCATGTGAATGAGGACAAAGCTCTGTTTTTCTTCTTTGCTCTCTGCCCTGTCTTCTTTCTCTGTATTTTAGGACCCAAGTAACAGGGACATATAGCTCCTGTTCTGCTTCCTGGTTGTGTCACTGAAACTGCAGGAAAAACAAAAAGCCCTCCAACAACATTTTTAATGTTAGAGAGTCAAGGCACTACTTTCTTCTCTGGCCAGGATGTACCACAGAAATCATCTCATCCGCACATAGCCCGGGTGTGCAGAGAATCATTCCATGACACATGATCTTTACTAGAATTTTCAGATCTTTTTTGCAGTCAAAACTCACAGAAACGAATTGGGTCAGTGTTCATTGGTCTCAAGTTGTGTAGTTCCTAGTATCTGCTCTCCTATTAGATCCGGATTTCTTCGCTTCTGATGTTAATTAGATCTTCATTGCTTGAATTTCTTATCAGTCTTTGCCGGAGGCAGAGTCTGGGGTAGATGTTCCTAGATGGCCACTGAGGTTCTGTTGGTTCTGTTGATGTTCCAGCGATGGCTTTATCTTGTTGGGGCTACTCCCAGTCTGTTGAAATGCTAAGCCCATCAGGCCTCACCTAGAGAAACAATGCCCTGGAAAGAAGCTTCAGTTCCCTTCCCCTGGGGCAAAGATGAGCAAACCTGGCTAAAGTCATAGATAAAAGATTTTTAAACTGGTATGTTTTCCAACAGTTGTATATAATGCTTTATTACATAAACGGGCTGGGAAAAGCTCTGGTACCCCTGACCAAGCTGGTTTTGTCTCAGACAGTGCTGTTATTTTGGGGCTAGACATGAAGCTGCTGTCTCTGGACTTGAAAATGAATATAGGAATGACTGAACAAACAAACGTGGTACACTCTTAAAAAATTGTGTGCCCATTGACCAAGCTGGATTACCATGCTCTTTCCAAATTCTTGCCGTGCAAGTTCTTCCATGCCCTCACTTGCAACTCAAACTTTTTTTTGTTTTGTTTTGTTTTAAATGATACTGGTACCAGAGCACGGGCACAGCACTTCTATGAGCTGCAGAGCTATGAATATCTCTTTTTATGGATACAGTGTGTGCATGCTGTGGCTTTGGGCACAGGGTATGTCAGTGCTAGTGCGAGACTGATAATAGCCTCTAAAGATCATTTGAGAAGTTGCTTACCTTTCCCCAGGAACAGGACACGTCTTTGTATTTCCACCTTCAGATACACAACCCACTTGTGGGCTTGACTGCATAGCAAATAGTGTGAGAGTCATCCTTGCTTATGTGTATTTTTTTTTTCCCCCCTCTCCTTTATGTTTTGCTTTGCCCTCTCGTTTGCTTTCTGCCTGTTTTCTCTGAGGCTAGTGATTTCTTGGCAAGTTATTGTTCATAATCAAAGAAAGGTAGTGGGCAAGCAGCAACTGCTGTCTCAGGTAGCCCAAGCTGACCCTGCCACTGCTTTGGCAGGAGAAAGAAGCTTCTTTGGGAGGAGCACAGCTGTCCTGGGCTTTGTGCACACAAGGGCTGCTCAGAGCGGCCCCTTGACCCCATGCTGGCTCTGTGAGCTCTGCCACTGACTGGTAACAGTGATGGCAGTTTGTGTTGAGGCTTTGTTCTCTGCTCCCCAGAGAGAAACATTCAACTGCAGAGTGACTAAGTGGCTTTTCAAAGGCTACATGATGATTCAGTGAATGAACAACAACCCCCAGCAGCTCCAGGCCCCCTTCTCTCTGCAGAACAATGCCTTTCTCCCTGTATGAAGATGTGCACGTAGGATAGGTTGCATACAGAGTTATGTATTTCAAAAGAAATTTGAATATTAATCTTTATATTGTAGTGATGCCACTGTCCTCTAGGCTCTGTAAATAGCAGCACCACAACAATGTGAATGATTCCTTTTATGCAAAACCCTGGCCAGTGAAATAGCTTGTCAATACGAAATAAAATTGCTGCACAAAGGTTTGACAGCTACCTTCATTATATATGTCAATCAAAAGATCCTAAAAGCTTTATTGTCCCTGTACAGAGTCTGAACAATATGCTAGCCCAATATGCCTCAAAGCTATGTTCCCTCTACTCCTTTCATTTAAAAAATAGCCACCAATAACTTTTGACAAAGAGTCTGAGAAAACTGCATGAGCAGCAAGGAAATCTTAGATTTTCTTGGGGATCTGTGGACTGGAGCCTTCCACTCACTGGGCTCTGTCACATGTCACGGTAGATGAGATCTGGTCAGAAACACGGAGCCCTAAAATTACTCTACAAAACCCAGGCTGGCTGGGGTCGTGGGGAGGGCATGGGGAATTAGGGAGGAAAACTTATACTGAATATGAACTACTTAAATAATTTTGGGTTAAGGCTTTTTGTTGCTTTCCCAGGTATGGGACATTCAAGCTCCTCTGTCGCAGGTCTCCCCCAGGTTAGGCTGGGCCTGTCTTGATGAGCTCTTGCTCTCATCAGAGCCCACCCTACAGCTTGGGAGTGTGAGGCGTGCGTATTTCGGCTGGATTCCCTTTTTCCATGGCGCTCGGTCCTGCGAAGCCCAGCTGTCACTTAGGGCTCGAGGTGCTGGGAGCGGGGCTGTGTCCCGGGAGGCGGGTCCGGCGGCCGGTGCTCCCGCACGGGCGGTGGGGCCCAGGCCGGGCCCTGCCGGGAGCGAGGGCCCGGCAGCCGCAGCGCTGCGAGCCCAGCGCGGCCCCGCGGCCGCGAGAGGGAGCGGCCGGCGCGCCCCGCTCCTGCCCGGCCCTCACACAGGCCGCCGGAGCCTCCCCGGGAGGGACGGACCCCGCACCTTCGCTCGGCCCTGCTGAGGCCGCATCTGGAGTGCTGTGTGCAGTTCTGGGCTCCTCAGGACAGGAGAGACATGGAGCCTCTGGAGAGGGTCCAGCTTAGAGTGACAAAGATGATTAAGGAGAATCTCATGTGTGAGGAAAGGCAGAGGGTGCTGGCCCTGGTCAGCCTCGAGAAGAGACGACAGAGAGGGAACCTCATCAAAGTCTATCAGTATCTGAAGGGAGAGTGCCAAGAGGATGGAGCCAGGCTCTGGTTGGGTTTTGCCCAACGATAGTACAAAAGGCAGCGGGCAGAAACTGATGTACACGAGCAAGAGCTTCACTGTGTGGATGCCCAAGCACTGGAACAGATTGCCTAGAGAAGTTGTGGAGTCTCCCTCTTTGGAGGTATTCAGAAGGTATCTGGACACAATCCTCAATAAGCTGCTTTGGGGGACCCTTGCATGTCTGGGAACTAGGTGACCTCCAGTGGTCCCTTTCCAATCTTTAACCATTCTGTGAAAGTGTGACATTGTAATCTTGTGCCATGACAGAGCAGACTAAATCTGGTTTATGAGGGTGTCCTAGCTTCTAAGTCTTTGTTCTGGGCTGTAGCTTAAATTAAGTTTCACAATTCAAAATATCCTGGAGGTTGGTTGTTTGCTCTAAGCCCTCAGCTTGGTTCTTAGCATGTGCTGGTGCGTGGCTTTGCTCTCAGACCTGGTCATGGGCAGTGCAGCAGCAGTACCTCAGGAGGTTACTTCCTGCATGCGTATCTGCCTGTGCCTTTCTGACAGCTGCTTTTGGGATGAGCTGCTGCTCTTGGCCTGTGCTAAAGGGCTGACCTAAAAGTGTAAAGAATAGCCTTGCTCTTGTGTTTGGGAGCGAACCATGGGGATGCTCTGTGAGGATGCATGCAGAGGAGATATTGCAACAGGACTGCTGATCACGACAACTAGTGCTGGTGAAGAAACTGGTAAAATGGAAACTTTTAAAGAATTGAGGTGTTAATTCATGTGCTGAGAAAGCTGTGCTGCCCACTTACCATCCCAAAAACTGTGTGACGTTTCCCTGAGGTGCACTGCTTGCTGCTGCATCATGGCCGTGTCTTTGATCACAGGCAAAATTAAGCATGCTTTTGTAATCAGTAGACTCCACAAGTAGTTTCAAGATACATGGAAGTATATGGGAGTAAAAAGACATAGACTGACACTTCTCACAGTGTTGAAGTTTACATGGTGTGGTGTGTTCTCTCCCCATGCAGCATTGCCCTCCTGTACAGAGCCCTTTTATTCATGTTTTAAAGAATTACCACTGTTGTGGCAATGGCATAGAAGTTGTTTCGGTGCAATTTGTGGCGAGCACCAAATATTGTGCAACAGAATGTCTGTTATCTGTGACAACAGCTGCCTTTCATAACTACCTTTGATTTCAGGTGTTCAAGACTGGACTAAGCTGAACGTAGGTGGTGCTGACAGGATGCAAAAGGCTTTCTGTAAGCAGAGTGGGCTGTGCTTTTCTCGCTAGTCCACCTCTGGCCAAGGACGTACTTTGTAGTGTGTGGGTGCAATGGTCAGGACACTGCAAACACTTTTGCTCCTGTGGTAAGGCTAGGAGCTTGGTGTTGTACATGGAAAAAAAAGCCTACACAAGTCTGAAGCTTCTGCTGTGAGCACCACTGCTTCATCTTGTTATTCTGGCCCTAAAGGAAACCCTCTTGAAGGAATGCTGTACCCAGCCCCTCTGTTTCTGTGAACAGGAGGTAGCGGTGGCTTCCCAGGGGGAATAAACCAGGCTTTGGTGCTTGCCTGTCTTACTTCTCTGCCTTGTGGGAAAATGTTACGAATCCCTCTGTTTGGGTGATTGCTCACGCTTCTGCACCCTCAGACTTCATCTGTCAACTTTTAGCAGTTTATTATGCACTGATGCTGGGATGGCTCTTGCCAGCTAGGAACTGTTTTCCAGTGTCACTCCCTTGTAGTTGGCATGTGGAACTGCTGTGGCATTTTCTCGATGTTTAATGTGACCTAATTGTGTACTTCCACTGTCTGGGAGGATCAGCTCTCCTGGTGTGACAGTTGCCATAAAATCAGCGGTGCGTCGCTGGCATTTGCAGCTGGGTGCAAGGCACAAGTTCCTTGATTTTGCTGCATCAGCCCAGTGAAACATTGCGGGGCTGTGTGTGCAGCCAACTGCCTTTTGTTACGCCTGGTAACAGCTTGGCAATATTAAAAAAAATGTAACCTCCAGCTGTTTAATTTGCTCTAGGGAAATAAAAAGGCTTCCTAATAATCTTCATATTTACTTGGCACGTTTGGTTTGAAAGCAGATGGGTTGATTTACGAGATAAATGACAAAGCAAGAGAAGAAGTAGTGTGTCAGTGGCTTTACCATTAGAGAGGAAGGCATTTCTGATATGTGGTTAATCACGATGAACCGTTCTAAGTTTTGGTTTTTTTTTTTTACAAGTCAGCTTCTTGGACCTTCTGCCCGCCAGCTTGCTCAGCCAACTAATTCCCTCCGTGCCCATTGTCACCTCCCCCTATGACCTACAGGTAGGGGAAGGTGCAGAGCTGTAATGAAGGAGAGGGGCTGAGGTGGCCATTCCTTCTCAGTTGTGCCTTCTTTGCCCACTCCAAACTTGTGCAGGAGCCTCCCCGTTGCAGCACTCACCCCCTCCCTGTGGCCAGACCAATAAGTGCCTATGTCCTTTTGGATGGGCTGGGAAAGGGTCCTTCCTGAGGCACTGCTGCTTGAGGCACTGAGCAGAGCTAGGTTCTCCAAGCAGGCTGGTGCTGAGGCTGTGCCCTCCCTGCCAGAGCCATGCACCCGTCTGCCCTGGCAGGCAGCTGGCAAGTTGTGAAATACGGTTCAGCACTTTTTTTTTTTAATATTAAATTGTGCAGCTGTCTTGGAAAGGATTAGAAATCAGTTCTGGAAAAGACTACAGTAGATTTTAGTGAAGAATTCTGCTGTGTCCTTGATTATTTATAAGCATCAGGATGTAAGGACACCATGTTAACCCTTCAGCAGCGAGGAAGATTACAAATAATCTAATAAATGACATTCGCAAATTTTCAGATGGAGTAGGTTTAGTTGCAAGTTCTGCGACTTAGAAGTGAGGAAATATCAGAAATAAGGTTTCTGCTTATTATTTTGTATGTCAGATAGCGTGTTTGGTGAGGCAACTGGGTTAGATGAACACTGTATGTCCCCTTCAACTGAAAGACACCATTCTACATTTCTGGTGGCACAGGCCTCTCCTAAGTGGTCCCAGATTTGCTTACCACCCCTGCCCTGGTTGCTCTCACCACCTTTTCACTAGCGGGTTTTGCTCAGGGGATGAATCAGGGGCAGGTTCATGCCTACAAGGCTCCTGCTCTATGGCCCCAGGGCCAGGCAAGGCTGCAGGAACACTGTGGAGGGGTTACTGGTTTTGGCAGCTGAATGGTGTCAGGAAAAGCAGCTTCCCTCCCTGCCACGTGTTTCCAGAGGGCTGCTGAATAAGTCAGGGAAGCCAAAGCAAGGCTCCTTTCTGGGCTCAGAAACCTCTGTGCTAGAAGAACCCGTCCCTGCCAGCTAGGGCCCCCCTTGTCCTGCCCATGGTGTGGGTAAGTCACAGGCTCCTCTTCTCTGTGCTGGGATGAACTGCCATGGGAATGCCATTGCCAGCAGCCTGGTGTGCTGGAAAAAGGGAGAAGGGAAGAGGGAATGTGGTGCCAGAGCTGCGTGCCATCGGGTTGTGTTTCCCTCTGAGGACAGAGGGTGTCTGGGCCGAGGTGAGATTGCTGGGAGTGCTTGGATGAGCTGTGCAGGAGACAGGGAGCTCGGGATTGCAGCTGCTGCTGGAACCATTGCCTTAGGTCTGCTTAGTCAGTGTCTGTGTGAAGCGGGACTTGCGCTGGAGAGGTGCTGTCGGGAACAAAGGACGGAGTAAATCCTCTCCGGGGATGTGCAGGGAGGGACTGAGTTGCAGGGAAGGAGAGTATTTCTAAGCCGTATCAATATTTCCCTGAACCTGGGGCTGGAGCAGGGAGGGGGGTGCTTGGGTTTGGCCTGGGCCTGTCAGGAAGAGCCATAAACGAGCCAGCCGAGGCCCTGAACCCTCCCTGGATGTTTGAAACGCTTCCACAGAAAGCCAAGGCAGTCATGATTGCAGAGGACAAGTTGTAGGCAACTGCTTACGATCCGTGGGGAATTTCCTGTGGAATTACCAGTCAGAGAGTGCATGGAAGCAGAGCACATCTTTTGGCTTTTTCCGGTCTGTCACCTCCTGTCTGGCTCTAGAGAGTTTTGTGCGCTCCCGTTCAGGAGGCAGCGTGTTTTCAGCTGGAAATTTGGGGTGGTTTTGTTTCCTCAGGGTCTGGGGTCTTTCCTGAGAGAATCAGCCCTCCCATAAATCCCCCGGGTCGTTCTACACAGCTGCTTTGGCCGTGGCTCAGAGAGAGAGAAGGGAAATGACTTTTTAGGGTGTTGAAATTTCTCCAGGCAGGAGTGGGAGGTCGTCTTGCCCCTCCCCAGAGCCCTGCAGGCGCATGGGAGTAGCTCAGTGCCGGCGCAGCTCTCTGAGCAATAACAACGCTTGGGAGGTTCGGGTGTTGATAACAGCTCTCCTGTCTCCTGGGGCCCAAGGTTCGGTCTCACGGTCCCGGACCGGTGAGGGAGAGAAGGAACTTGTGCTATTCCTGGAAAAGCTTCTGTTATTCCTTGTGCAGCCTTTTAATTCTGTGTTCTGATGGACTGTCCGCTGTCTTTCTAACAGGACTTGTCAGAGATTCAGATTTAGGAATTGAATTTGGGTCCGTTCACTTCAGGATCTTGCCAAGCCTGAAGGCCTGGGGCGATGACTGCTCTCAGCGAGGGCTCTTTATGAATCCTCTGTCAGATTTCCCTCAGTGCTGGGCAGAAAAGGCGAGGGTTTGGATCAGGAATTCTGCAAGCAGGGCCTGTGTGACCGTTGGCTTCTTGTGTGTGTGTGTGCATCAGTGAGCCAAAATCAAGAGCGAAGGTTGGTTTGGTTTTACGAACTTAGAGTAACTTTAAAAAAAAGTAATCAACTTTTTCTTCTTTTTTAATTTAGGTGCTGGAATTGCCTCTCTGGATGTGTGCTGAGCTCTCGCTGCTGTGGACTGTGCAGCCTTAATTGCTGCAGGTTCCTGTTCTTCTCACCAGCTCAAAGTACACGTGGGGTTTTTTCCCCTTCTATATAGAGCTGTTGAGTTTGGTGATTTTCCTGAATTGAGGATATTGAAGGTCGAGAAGGAAGATTTGTCTCTTCTTGTGCTTTTCTGTTGTTATTTTTAGCACCTGCTCACCATCTGGACATGGTTGGAATACTGGAAACATAAAAGTTTTTAGATTCAGTGCTTTATGCAAACCCAGGTTTTTTATCTTTTTTTTTTTTGAAAGGTCTCCATTTGTCTGGGCACTGTTCCTGGTAGTTTGATGTAGAAAAGGTCACGTGAACAGCAGGGAGCAGTGAGCACTTGGAAGGGGGGGTGCAGGTATTTCATCCAGGGTGGGGCAGTGAATGTGGCCTAGGAACAGCTCTCTGGTCAAGTGAGCAGCAGAGGAACTGAAGGATGCTCTTCCCCAGCAGAGCTGCTGCTTTGTGCTCTGGGCCAGCGCTGCCGCTGCTGGGCTTCCTCGGGGAAAACAGCTCCTTTAGGATTTGCTTTGCTGCAAAGGTTTCCCTGAGCTGGGTGTCTGCAAGAGGCATCGGGATACCAGTGTCAGGAGTTTTCCATGGCTGTTGTACACAGCACGTTCCGGGCAATTTGCGAGCATGAGGCAGAGCAAAATGGGTGCAATTGGACTCTGCAAATGCAGTTCAGGCAGACGTTGATCTTTTAACTTTTCCATGGCAGGTGCGAATTCTTGGGCATTTGTGAGTCTGCCTTGACGTGCAGGGATTGAAGGTTTTAGGTGTGGAATTGTTTGCTCAGCTTGCTCCAAGGCATGGTGTACTTTTGGAAGTGCCACACGCCTCCCAGGACCAAGGAGCTGCTGGCTGGGTGCCTGGGAACTGGGAGCCACTGGGAGGGCTGGGGGTGACACCTGGAGATGGGCTGGGGAAGCCTCAACTGGGATATTTTCCCCCCTGACGTTGGGTACCGAGGCACTAGGAAAATCCAGGTGTTGGGGAAGATGAAACAGGAAAGCCTTATAAATATGATTGCCTGACAAAAGATTTTGGGAATATGAAAACTATAAGCGACATCGAAATGAAAGCCACCTTTTGAAATACCAAGTCTTAGTTACTGAACAACTGGAAAACAATGGTATGGCTGACTGAAGGTAATCCCCTCTTGATTGAACAATACCCTCTGCTTGCAGGCAGGTCCAAGGGTCAGAGCAGACTCTACTAGCTCAGCAGAAGGGGTCCAAAGAGTAGTTTTTAGAAGTTAAGATGTAACACTCTATGGTAATATAAGAACTCTTATAGGCTGTATGTAAATGCTATAGGATTTGTATCTTGTATTAGATTGGTTAGTGACAATTAGAATATTCAGTACAGAAGATGATTTATTGTATTGTAACCAGGACTTCAGACACTCTTACTATACTCTACACACATTCTCTCTCACTACTTCTTCACCTTCATTCCTCTCTCTCCCTCTCTTTACTTACCCGCTTACTCTCTTGCTCTCTTGGGCCTGCTCAGAGCTGCCAGCTGCAGCTCTAAGCAGTGCCCCTGTACCCACGCCCTTTGCAATGAACCGCGTGTTCCAAGATCTGACTGCAGAGATCTCTCGTCACCGTCCTGACCGTCCGAACCCGCACCGAGCACCCCCCAGGCAAAGCTCCCACATCCAGGACTCCAGGATGTTTGAGTGTATCTCAAGGTACACCTGGACCTTTGCCCTGTGGCGCTCTTGAGTTTCTGTTGACTTGCCTGAATTGAGGCTACTGAGGGCGGTGGAAGATAATTTGTCTTGTTTTGTGCTTCTCTGTTGTGAGTTTTGCCTTTCAGGCTTTTCAGCTACTTTTTAAACTCAGAGTAAAAACAACCTGCTGCGCTGGCTGGGGATGTTTTCCCTCCCGGCTGGGTTTTTTTATCTGGGACCCGGCCGGTCTGTGAGGTGCCGTTCATCGCCAGGGTTTGGGTGCCGACAGTGCCGGAGATTTGTCAGGCGGGATGATTTTGGGGCTCCCGGGAACCGCGTTCCCATGGGGTGCTCTCGAGACGAGAGCGAGGGTGGGTTTGTGTGTCAGCTGAAGGAGGTGTGTGGTGGATGAATGTTTTGTTCTCCCTGTGCTGCTGTTGTTTTGGGTTTCCTGGAACAATAAAATGCAATGAATTTTCCAGAAATAGAACAATTGTTACATTGTACTGATAGGGGGTTGGCTTGTGTTGCTCTGTGTTGGTGTTTGCTGCTGCACTTGCACATATTGCTCTGTATGTCAATTGGACTTTGACCAGTGTGCATATGGATTGTATTTATGCTTGTGTACATTGTTGTTTCCACTTGCTTTGCCGAAGTGTAAATAAAAAACCCTCGTTCAATCAAGTTGAATAAACCCTAATAAAGATACCCCCCTCCTCCCTTTTGGTTGCTTTCTTCCTTTGGTGTGGTTTAGTAATTTTTTTGCCGTATTTCTTGCTTTGCTACTCTGCTTTGCTTTACTTTTCAGTCTATTCCTCACTTGACTTTTTCTAACTCTTTATCTTTTTCTTGCTGTTTAACTGTTTCTGGATGTCTCTGTCACTCTATTTCTCAGTTTCTCTTTTTCTCTTCAACACTAATTCTCTTTTACACTCGATTTCTTTTTCTCTCAAACCCTATTCTTCTGTTTCTCTATTCCTTTTTCTCTCTATTTTTCTTTCTCTTTCTTTCTGACTCTTTCTTTCTCTCTGACTTTATTTCTCTCTTTCTGACTTTCTTTCTTTCTCTCGGACTTTCTTTCTTTCTCTCTGACTGACTTTCTTTCTCTCTCTCTCTCTGACTTTGATTTTCGAACTACCTTTCTCACCTTCCCTCCTTTGTTCATTTTTACCTTTCTACCTTTGTTTGTTTCTGTAGCAGCTTGGAATAAAACAAGAGACCACTCTTTCTTCAGGCACGATCTGCCCCAGGCTTTGTGTTTCTATTGTGGGAAAGTTTTAAGAGTTTTGGGAATGGGCACAGGGAAAGACAAAACAGATCCATGCCCACAGACTGGTCAGGGCAGACTCTCTGCCCCTTCTGGGCCACTGACTCAAACATGAAACCCCCCAGCTTTCTGGGAGGTGAAGGAAGAACAGTCACACCTGGTGCTTCTACCTGTAGCCATTTGCCTGCTCTGCATCTTTCCCAGGAGAGCAGAAGGCCCTTAGCAAAGTGAAGATCAATGGAACAAGTTGCTCTTCCACACAGGGCTCTCGTTAAGGCTGGAATGGCTGCTGCCAGCCTCTGCACTTTCTGCCTCCCCAACTTCCTACCTTTGTTCATTTCTACCTTTCTATTTTTCTACCTTTGTTGCTTTCTACCTTTCTCAATTTCTAACTTGATACGTTTGTTTGTTTCTACCATTCAAACTTTCTATCTTTCCATCTTTCTTCATTTCCAACTTTCTGCATTTCTACCTTTGTGCATTTGTTCATTTCTACCCTTCTGACCTTCTGCCTTTCTACCTTTTTTGTTTCTACTTTTATGACTTTGTACCACCTAAGTTTTCTCTCTTTTTACCTTTGTTCATTTTTACTTTTGTTAGTTTCTAACTTTCTACATCTCTGACTTTCTCTCTTTGTTTGTTTCTAACTTTCTAGATTTGTTCCTTTCTGCCTTTGTTTGGAACTTTGAAACTTTATACCTTTGTTTTTCTCCCCATTTTTACCTTTCTAACTTTGTTTTGAACACTCTACATTTCTAACTTTGTGCCTTTCTAAATTTGTTTTTTACTTTCTGACTTTTACCTTTCTAACTTTGTTTCTAACCTTCTTGTTAGAGTGAAGGCTCCTCTGGCCTCAGGCCCAGAGGGAAGCCAAAGCACTAGGTTTGAATTAAAACCTTTGGACAAGCTGACATCCATGGAGCCACACCGAAGTGAAATAGAAATACAGATTTTTAACTTTTAGTAGAAATAGATGCTAAGTGCCTTAAACCTGAAAAAGCTGTAGCAGAGATCTTAAACACAGCTCTTGCTGCAGCAGTGTTACCTTTTCACAGAATTCTTTACTTTAGACAAAATCTAGATAGAATTACACTGTTCACATGTTTTAGATGGAGTGTTCACATAAACCATAAGAGCTGATAGAAACTGTATGTGCAAATCTGTGTAATACAGATGTAACACTTGTGTGAGGCTTACGAGTGTTAGAGCAGGATGGGTTAAGAAAACGAAAACTCGAATCGTGTGTTAATCTTATTGGTCAATTAACAAATAGAATCCACACTTCTGTAAGAAAAAAATAGAGTGTATGGAACATATAGAAGAAGCAGGTTTTGCCTGTTGCTGCTGCTTGGCTTTATCATGTAACCCCATTCGAACTCTGCCTTCAAGACAGCTGTGAGACTGTGAAATAAAGAACTCAGCAGAACAGCAGCCTCCTCTGCTCTTTCACCCTGGTCCGAGAAGGAGGGGTACCCTGTCAAAGGCTCAACACCTTCTGCCTTTGTGACTTTGTTTCTAAATTTCTACCTTTCTAATTTTGTTTGTTTCTACTTTTTTTTTTGTTTCTTTGTTTTTAACTTTCAACCTTTCTCCCTTTAGAAATTTGTTTGTTTCTTGTATTTTACCTCTTTGATTGTTTCTAAATTTCTGCTGTTGTAACTTTGTTTCTAACTTTCTACTTTTAAAATTTCATTTGTTTTTAACTTTTTATCATTCCTTCCAGCGGGGGATGTGTGCAGAATACCAAAACGTGTTAAGTTCTTTTATGCATCAATAGACAAATGCTACTGATTTAGATGTAAATTCATTTTGAAATGAGCCAGCCCTCCCTCTCTAATCTGTTGAATATAGGAGTACAAGAAGCTGAGAATAGAGATCAGCAAGTTTTGAAACCAACGAGCCGGCGTTTTTCTGTAGGAAGGAAAGCAGCAAGCGCCTGGCCGCAGGAGCCGAGACGCTCGGGCTGCAGGAGCTGCAGAGCGCCCGGAGCCGGCTTTTCCCTGTGCTCTGTGCCTGCCCCCGGGCTGAGCTGGGCGGCGCTGCTGCCGCCTGGTGGCGAGAGCGCGGCACTGCCGCCCCCGACACGGCGCCCCGGCGCTGCTGCCGCCCGGTGCCGGCTGAGCCGAGAGGGCGGCGGCCTCGGTGGCTGCCGAGCGTGGCAAGGAGCGGGAGCGAGCGGGGCCGGGTGTGTCAGCGGAGGGGAGGGGCGAAGGGCGGTTCGCAGCGCCAAGGGACACGGCCGTGCACGAGCGGGGCCACAGCTATGGAAAGGAGCGGGCGCCGTGCGGGGCGGTGACCGCGGGGAGTGACAGCGCGGGGGGCGGCCCGGCGGGGCCGGTTTTGCCGGGCAGCAGAGGCGCGGTCGCAGCGCGACCCGGGCGGGAGGCACCGGGCGGGCACGGTCGGCATAGAGCCGCCCGCGTGTCGCTCTCAAGGAGGCGGCTCGGAAAGGAAGGCGCAGTTCCGCGCTCTCGGGACGGCGTTAAGTGACGTTTTTATTAGAATATTATAGTATTTATTTTATTTTATTATTTTATTATCTGCCAGGACCTTGCAGAGGGTGGTTTACACTTCCGCCACACTCAAGATGGCGGACGCAGTAGGCCCCCTGCGAGAGGTGTCCCTGCCGATGCCTGCCGCCGGTCGCGGAGCCGTCGCCCGCCTCCGGCGCGGCTGACCCCGCCAGTCGTGTCCTCGCACCGGGAAGCACGGCGGAAAATCGCGCGGAAAGCGCGGGGCCGGCGTCGGAGTCCGGGCCGGATTCAGGCAGCCGACTAGACAGAAGCCCTTGTGAGGGGCGGCGGGGGCCCTAAGTGTACCACACTAAAGATGGCGGCTCGACCGGAAGTGGCTTCTGCCAGCACCCAAGATGGCGGCGAAGGGCGGAAGTGTCGTCACTGCCACACTAAAGATGGCAGTCGTGTGCACTGTTTTCTGACCTCCTCAATATGGCGGCAGGGAAGGCCCCCACCGCCCCCCCCCAAGCTGCGTCTATTCGGCTGCCTGAACGCGACGCCGACGCCGACGCCAGCCCAGCGCTTGCGCGCAATTTTCTGAGGCGTTTCCCGCTACGCGGACACCGACTGTGGGGTCAGCGGCGCCTGGGGCAGGCGGGAGCATTCAGGCAGTCGAATAGACGGAGCGGGGGGGGCGGGGGGGGGGGGGGGTCCTTCCTGCCGCCATCTTGAGAAGGTCGAATAGCCACATCGGTGCGGTACCGGCGACTCCCGCCCTTCTTCGCCAGGAGCGGCGATGGCGGGGAGCCCGGGGAGCAGCGCTGCCGGGCCGGGGGCACCGGCGCGGGTGCTCCGGGCTCGGAGGTGAGCGGGGAACGGGGACAGCCCCGAGCGGACGGTGGGGGCCGCGGGGGATCGGTATTCCGGCCCAGGGATGAGTGTCGCGGCACAGGGATGGGTTCCTGGACTGTCTAATAATATTATATAACGATCGTACAAGGAGATCTGTATAAAAAAATCCTCCGTGGTCATCCTTCTCCCAGCCCCGCTGTGTTTTCAGGATCTTGGGGGAAGAGTTTGGGTCTGGACAAGGCTCTCGGGCACAGGGTGGGATTCTTGGGGTGCAGGGCCAGGATTTGGACTCGATGCTCCCTGTGGGTCCCTTGCAGCCCAGGAAATGCTGCGATCCTGTGCCTCTGAGGGTGAAATAAAGGGGAGCGGTGGCGTTTGTGCCCGCTGTGTTCACGGCCCCGCCGGCTCAGGGCGGGTTAAAGGCGCAGCTGCCCCGAGACAGCGGGACCGGCCGGGGCTGCTCGCTCCCGGTGCTGCCGCCTCGTGGGGAGAGCCCGGCACTGCAGCCCGCGCAGGCGCTGGACCACGGGATGGGCGTGGAACAGCAGCGCAGGGGATGCTGAGGCAGCCCAGGGAATGCTGCGGTCCCAGGGAAGGCTGAGGCGTCCCCTGCCCGGGGCACTCGGCAGCAAACCCCTGATGTGGAGCAGAAAAAGGAAAGTTCTGGGTTAGTGGGAGGAGGTTTCTGGAATGGAGCTGGGACAGGTGCTGATCCACTCATGGAATCACGGGCTGGTTTGGCTTGGAAGGGACCACCAGGATCATTTACACTCTGTTTGTTGTCTGATTGCACAGCGAAGAACATCCAGAACTGCCACCTCACCCTCACGGACAGCAGGAATGTCTTCCACAGCTCTTGTTTTGGAATGGGAATGGCTGTTGGGAGTTCTGGCAGGATCAGGTAAGAAGAGAAATGGGATCATTGTGGCTGCTGCTGGAGGTGGTTTTCTGCTTTCCGGCTGTTCTTCTCATTGATCCTTTCACAGCAGTGTTCCTGGGCACATTTGAGGGTAATTGCAGGAATTTGAAACCAGATAAAAACTGGTGGGGAAAAAATGCGAACGTGATCCATTTCTGGTAGTTCCAAGCTTCTCCCACAACACCGTTCCAGGGGAAACCTGATAAAAGGGTAAAGATTGAGAGGAACAAGTGCTGTAAAGCCCCCTGGCGCTCTGAGAGAGCAAACCTTCCAGTAGTCCCAGCAGATCTCTTGGAGAAAGTGTGGGATCGCAAGGTTTTCCAGGAAAGCAAAACAAGGGCGGAGATGAGGGAATAGGCTTCCAGTTCTTCCTTTAGCTGAAAGCCGGGGGGAATTGAGAGGGGCCACAAGAACTGTTTGTGTAGGCAAATGGGAGTTTGGGGTCTGAATCTGAGTTTCCCTCTGGGGTATTTTTGAGGGAAAAGCTGAGGTGGTGTTCAAGGGAGAGAATGCAGATTTTTGGGGTGGAAAAGGTTGAATCAATATTGTAGAGGAAGTAAAATGCTGGGGGTAAAAGTGGATGCAATCTGGAGGGGACAGATTGAATATTTTGGAGGCAAAATGGGGAACTGAGTAGTGGAGAGATGGGGAACATTTTGGAGGCAACACTTGACAAAGTCTCTGGGGTGGAGAACGAGCACATTGAGGGAAAAATGAGGTGATGAGCAGTGGGCACGTAGGGAAGGTCGTGGGGGTAAATCTTGAGAAAAGCCCCGTGGTATTCAAGAAATCCTTGGAAGCAGGACTGAGGAATTCAGTGGTGGAAAAATAGGGGAATTTTGCGGGGGTAAAACTTTAAAAGATCTAAGAGTTGAGAGTGTGTGTTTTTAGGTAGGAAGGATGTCTTGTTGAAGTTGGACGCCTGGATTGTGGCATTTATGGATCACAGGGTGTTTTCCCAGAAAGTAGAAGATAAAGGAGACTCCCAAAGCCTTGGTAGCTGTGTTAAGAAATCCATCCCAGGGAAGAAAGGTACCTAAACCTCCTAGAAGTAGGGACTAATTAGCATGGGAAGGGGAAAACCCACCCCCAGTGGGAGAGAGCACGCCGGGTAAGGGAAGAGAAGGATGCCCTTAAGAAGAAGTAGGGAAGGTGAATTTCTTGGCTTGCTAAAATGTATCAAAAAGTTTGGAACCTGGGTCTGTGTGGAGGCCGGGATTTTCTCAGCCATATGCAGAGCCCAGCACTAGGAATAAAGGAATTCCAGGCTTTACAACGCCAAAAATGCAGTACCAGAGAGTTCTGTTATCCCGAAGACTTGGGGGATATTTGGCAAAAATTTCCGGGGGCCCAGGCTGGACCGAGCTTTTAACGCTCCCCGGATTCATGGGATCGGGGATTCCAGCGTGCCCTGCACGGGTTTTTTCAGGGAAGTCCCAAATCTGTGTGAGCACGAAGCAGAATCCCCTGGGAGCTGTGAAGGCAACAGGATATTTCTTGGGAATTTTGAAGGGTTGGGTGAGTCCTCAGTGTTAGGTTGGAATGAACGCAAATTGTCCGGGAGTTGCTGGTTTGGGGATGGCCGGGTCTGGGTTTGGATTTGTGGGCACCAAGTGTTCCTTGTGTCAGCTTTAGGTCTTCTGGATTGGTGGGAATAGTCAGAGAAAAGAGAAGGCAATTGAAATGCGGAGCTCCATTCCCGGAGAAATGGTCGGGATGGGAGAGGGAAGGCTGTGGAGCTGCTGGGAGCTCGTGGAGAACGAAAGGATCTGAGGCCTGGAGGCAAAAGCTGTGGAACAAAGCCTGAGAAGGGTGTGGGGTGGGGCGGGAGGGGGAGGAGGGCACCGTGGTGGGGGGAAAGAGGGAAAGGATCCCTGCTCCGGGAATCCAGCAGGGACCAGGAGAGGATCATTTTCCATCCACTGCTCTCAGTGGAATCCTAATAAGGACGGTGGAAGAGAAGTGATTCGTTTGTTCTTAGGTTTGGAATGAAAGGTGCTCTTGCAGAGGGGACTATTGACCTGTTAAAATTCTGTGGGATACAGGAAAAGAGGGAGGAAGCAAGCAGCTGGGGAATGAAGGGGTGGATTTTTTGGTGGATACAGGGAAAGACACGGGAAGGGGCTCTCAAGTAAAATACACCTCACGGGCAGCACCAGGAGAAGCCTCAAGTGCCCTTTTTTTCCAAGCTCTGGCATTCCAGAGGAGTAAGCAGTGGTCAGCCCATCACTTTCTGTATTCCTTGGATGCCCAGTGCTTTGTTGGGAAGAGATAATATTTGGAAATGAACAAATCCGGGGATGTAATTTCCTGATAGTAAAGCCCCAGAGAGCCTGGTTTTGATATCCTTCCAGCACCCAAACGCAGCAGAGGGAATCCTGGCGGAGCTGGAAAACGCTGTCGCTCCGTCGGTGGAATTCCTGGGAACTGGAAAGCAGCAGAAGCAGCAAGAACAGAGTTGGAAGCAGGCTCCAGCCGGGTAAGGCAGACACCAAATCCTTTGGAACTGGGCAGGGGTGGGAAGAATGAATTCTTACATTTGTAGCCCAGGGATTCCTGAGCAGGATCCCGGCAGGGAAGACTGCAGGGATCAGGCTGGGGCCTGATCGCAGCTGGGGGCAGCGAGCCTTGGAATTGGCTGAAGGGAAGAAAGAGGGATCCTTTGAGCACAAGGATCAGGTGCCAAATGCGGAGATGGCATCAGACAATTCCTCGGGAGGGTTTAGTTCCTGGGCCAAATCGATCTGCTGCCTTGTGAAGGAGCTCAGAGACCTGGGAAGAGCCCAAGCAACGCAGGGAATGCACCGGCAGATAAAAGTGCCGGGGAACAGTGGGGAAAAGCATCCGAACAGGGGGCCTCGTTTTGTACAGGGATGGTACAAAAAATTGTCCGAAAGAATAGGAATGGAATGGGATTTTACGTATTCCTCGGAGGCCACAATCCAGTGGGAAGGCTGAGAGAAAGAAACAAGGCCTAAAAAGGCAGATGAGCCAAATCTGCCCATAGCCTCCAATGGCCACATTCCCTGGCACTGCTGAGGACTTCAGCCAAGCTCCAAGCAAAAGGTGAGCCCCTGATTTTGGTGCCAAGGGAAACTCCAAGTTAAGAATGATCCAAATATGAAGCGCTTCTCACAAAACTCAGCTTTGCAAACCTTTCTTTGGGCTAAAAAAGAAAAGATGGGAATGCCCTTGGCAGAAAAGCAGCTGTGAGGCACAGCAGGCTTCAAATGCCTGTCAGCAGGAGCTCCAGGAGAAACGGCTGCTGGCTCCGGGCATCCTGGGCTTTCCAGGCAGGTTTTGTACTGGATTGCAAGGCAGTTTTCCTGGCTCTGGGGGGTGGCACCTGCATCCCGCTGGAAAGGGAAAATGTGGAGAGAGGGGCAAGCGGGAAGACGGTTGCTGATGTGTGTCCTTGGATCGCAGTTCCTGCCGGTGAGTCTGTGCTGCTGGAAGTTTGAAGGAGATCAGCCTTGGAGTACGTGTGGGTTCACCTGTGGGGTTTGGGAGCGACGCCGGACATGAAATTCCAGGGATGTTCCCCTTGCTGGAGTGAGAAGCAGTGGAAGCACTTTGCTGTCTGCTTCTTCATAGCCTTCGCCTCGGTCCCCTGGGGCTCCAGGTAATCCCCTCTCACCTTTGCTTTTCCAAGGGTCTCTAAATGAGGGCTTGAGCTTTGGTGTAGCTCCCTTTACAGGGAAGATCTGTTCCAGGAAAGGTCTCCTGGTCTGGACCGATGGCACGGCAGGCAGAGCAGGAAACCCCGCAGCTCCTGTGGCTCCCTCATCTGATTTGCCTGCAGGCAGCAGCAAGGATCATTCCCAAGTGTCATCCCCTGGCTCCGTGACTCGGTGAGGTTGTGTTCCCCCAAAGGCCAGGGGCCGCTTTGTTTTGCAGCTCACGAAAGTCCAGCTCGGTGGTGCTGGGTTTGGTTTTTGTGTGTAATGAAGGCACTAAAAAATTCCCCTCCTTCACTGGCACAGCCCTGGAGTGGGAGCAGATTCCCCTTATCCCGCAGTTATCCCGCTCCTGCCCTGGATCCCTGCGGTGCCGTGTGTTCTCCAAGCTCACAGCGCTGCTGGCTCTAAACAAGAAAAACAATCCCTGTTCCTTCTCTTCTCCATCCTTGATGTTCCCAGGCCCTGCATCTCCCTGGCTATTCCCTGTGGGAGTCTTCATCTCCATCCCACCTTATCCCGATCAAATAAGGGTCTGAGACGTGTTTAGCAGCAAACGCGTTCTTGTGAAGAAAGCCAAGAGCAAAAAGCATCCAGATGCAGAGAAGTCTTTAGAAAAGCGTTCCAGACGTGCAAATGAGGGATGTGTCTTCCTGCATCTCCTGTTGTTTTTCTCTGTCGCGTTTTGGAAGGGTTTCTCTCAGTGATTTCCTGCAGTCCAGGTGCGTCCCTTCTTTTGTCCAAATCCAGTGCCAGAGGATCGAACAACTGACGAGTGGGGCCTGGGATGAAAACGGTTCTCCTAAAATGAGGGAAACAATGCTAGAAGAGAAATGAGCATCCTTTTAATGCCTGGAATAAAAATGCTGGAAAAGGGCACTTTTTATTTGATATGGTGTCATTCTCCTTTTTTTTTCCATAGCTAAAACTCCACGGTGAGCAATCAGAGCAGAAATAGGAAATGCAGGAGTCTTGGATTCCACAGTGGGATTAACTTCCCTTTTCTGCTCTCTTTCAGGACAGGAAAAACCACTGAACTCGCCCCATCTTTGGGACCAAGAGCTTTGGTGTTGGAGTAGGCAAAGCCAGCTAGGGCCCCCCTTGTCCTGCCCATGGTGTGGGTCAGGGACAGGCTCCTCTTCTCCTCTGTGCTGGGATGAACTGCCTAGGGAATGCTGTTTCTGACAGCCCGGTCCTAGCCACGGCTACTGGAAATGGGCGGAGGTGAAGAGGCAAGTGCCAGAGTTGCTTGGGGATGATGGAATTGTGGTGTTTGGCTGTGCCCAGAGGGGCAGGTTGGGCATTTCGGTGTGTCTGAGGACCGGTTTGGGTGCTGGGGAGCCCGGGGAGCCGAGCTCTCAGTGCATTCCCAGCTCTCCCGGGGGTGGGAGCTGGTGCAGGGCTGGGTGACAGCCTCTGGTCGGGCTCGGGGCAGGCCCTGGCCCCGGCACAGACACGCTGGGGTGGTTTGGGGCCGCTTGGGGAGCCGTGGGTGGAAAATGAGGGATGGTGCTGGGCAGAGCGATCGGCCTGCGCTAGTGTCAGCGCAGCCGTGCAGGGCACTGGGATCTGGGTAAAGCACCGGCTCTCCTGGTGTTCTGGGATGCAAGGTCTGTATTTATCCATACATATTTATCCATACATATTTATCACTATATTTATCCATGGATTATCCATATATGTTTATCCATATACATTTATCCATATGTTTATCCACGTATTTACCCATGTATTTATCCCTATATTTACCCATGTATTTACCCAGGTATTTTATGAACACTCAAGTGCCATATCCATGTATTTTATGAGCACTTCCAGGGTTGGTGACTCCACCACTGCCCTGGGCAGCTGTTCCAGCGCTGGACAACCCTTCCCATGCTGGGCCAGGAGATGGATTCTGGAAATGCAGACTCTGAGGAGCTGGGGATTAAGGCAGCATTGGATTCCTTTATTCTCCCAGAAGGATAAAGGAGATTTATCCCCAGACGAACCAGAGGTGATCACACTGAGGTCATTAGTGGGATTTCTTCCTTACTCCCACAAATACCCACTGGGGTGACAGAGTTCCCTACAAGGGCGGTGTTGGTAGGAGCTGCTGGAATGTTTTGCTGTTTATTGGGATCCTCAGGATGTTTGGTGTCTCTCAGAGCTGTTCCAGGCTCTCCACAGACCCAAACGCTCCTCACACTTCTCCTCAGAGTAGAGAGGTTTCCCAGAGTGCTGGTTTTTAATTTCAGATGCTGGGATAACGACACGGCTTCAGGAGGCAGGAGACTCATTGTGCTGTGCCTCAGTCCAGGCAGGGACAACCCCCAGCTAATAAAAACCTCTTTAAAGCACAAAAAGTCCCATTAAACTGATATTATAAAGGATGCAAATTGAAGCAGGCCTCAATCAGAAAGCAGCAGAATTTAATTCCCCCCCCTTGTCCATTTGCATGATGATCTCCTTCCTAATTGCCCATCTACGCTTTTCCCACAGAAGTGCTGTCCCGAGGTTGGAGATGGTTCCAGCTTTATGGAGCTTTGATCTTTATCTGGTTTTACTTTTTACAGAGCACAGAACCCGAGAGTGGCAACTGCTTTCCTCTTGTTCCTCCTGTGGCAGTGAACTGCTCTTCCCAAGGACGGCTGCAGGAATTCTCAGGCAGCATAACGTATGGAATGCCAGGCACGCTACAGAATTCCAGTGGGAGCAGCAGGAACTTCTGTTCTTTACTGGCAGGGCTGTGCCATGAAGGGGAGCTCAGAGATATTGGTCAGCTCAGGGAATGAGCCTGGCTCATGGTAAGGAAATTCACTGTGCAGTTACTTCGGGCCCTTCTCCTTCTCCTTCTCCTTCTCCTTCTCCTTCTCCTTCTCCTTCTCCTTCTCCTTCTCCTTCTCCTTCTCCTTCTCCTTCTCCTTCTCCTTCTCCTTCTCCTTCTCCTTCTCCTTCTCCTTCTCCTTCTCCTTCTCTCCTTCTCCTTCTCTCCTTCTCCTTCTCTCCTTCTCTCCTTCTCTCCTTCTCTCCTTCTCCTTCTCCTTCTCCTTCTCCTTCTCCTTCTCCTTCTCCTTCTCCTTCTCCTTCTCCTTCTCCTCCTTCTCCCCTTCTCCTTCTCCTTCTCCTTCTCCTTCTCCTTCTCCTTCTCCTTCTCCTTCTCCTTCTCCTTCTCCTTCTCCTCCTTCTCCTTCTCCCTTTCTTCCCAACACCAGTTCCAGACCTCAGTATAATCCATGTTCCCACAGCCTGACCTTGCAGTTTTCCCAGTTTAGCAGCCCCAGCCACACTTGCAGCCTCTCTGTCTGGACTTTGTCTTGCTGAAATCTCCCTTTGTTGATCCTTTGCTGCCTCACCTTTTATCCAGCAATAACGTGCAGTGGGTGGAAGCTTCTCAGAATTCCCTCCCTGTTCCACTGGAAACATTCCCAAGTGGAAGCAGCTGCACTGCCCATCAGCACTTGCCTGCTTTTAGGGGTGGTTGAGGCATGAAGGATGCAACAAATGGAGTTGGCTCCAAGGGGATTAAATGCTCCCCCTGAGGCTGCTCAGAGAGCTGGAGCTGAGGAATCCGGGTGGGAATCACTGCAGGAAAAAGGAAGGAAAAGAGAGCAGAGGAACAGGGATGCAATTCCAACCTCTCCAAAGACTGGGATGGGCACATTCACCATCACCATTTAATCTAGACACGATTTCTTCTTTGCCTCTGGCTGCCAGGAGCAGGATGAGCAGTTTAATGAGTTTAAATAGTGAATAGTTTAATTAGCTGGAAGAGACTGGATCAATAGCTGCTTAAACAAACAACTGGATCCCTGTTTCCAAGCTTGGATGTAGTTTTGGAAGGTTCCCGGCAATTTGGCAGGGATTAGTGATGCTGAGAATGTGCTTTTTTGTGGGTTTGGGGCTTTTACTCCTGTTCACGTGGCTGCTTTTTCTTGTTGAGTGGCAAACAGGAGGGAAAGAGCAACCACGGAAGGAATTCCACTCTTGCTGCTTGAAGGGATGGATCAGGAAGGGAACAGGCTGCAGGGAATTTGGAGTGCAAACTGAGATCTCTCCGATATTTTCGGCTCAGTCAGTCCATCAGTGCTTGGTAGCTGTTTAGGCCACGTGCAAGGTGAATGATGGTGCACATGGCAGAGCTGCTGGTGGCTCCTTCCCCTGCCCTGCTGTCAGTCACCCTGCAGGGTGCTGGAGCAGCGTGCCAGAGGCCGTGGATCCTATGGATCCCATGGATCCCAGGGGCGTGATCAGGAGCCTGAGCCTGCTGGCCACTCCTTGCTCTCTCTTATCCTGATTTTTCAGCTCTGCAGCGAATCCAGCTTGAGTTTTTCAACCCCCTAGAAACCCAGGGACCTTTCATGTCTGTTCTCAGATCTGGGATTTAAATCCAGCCCTTATCAAAGCACCCCGTGACCAGGCAGGCCCTGAATCCCAGCAGGGATCTGATAAAGAGGGACCTGACATCCTAAAGAAACCCTTTGAAATCCTGCTGGGATTGATTTGTATCCATAATGGAGCCCCGAGCTCTCTGCCAGGGAGAGATGAAGCTGCTCCTTTGCTTTATTATCCTCAGGCCCTTCCCAGCTTTGAGGGAAATTCAGTCCCTCTTCAAGCCCCAAAATCATGGAAAAGCTCCTTTGTATCCTCTCCACAGCCCCTACGTGGATTAATCAACTTTTTATTTGATATGGTGTCATTCTCCTTTTTTTTTCCATAGCTAAAACTCCACGGTGAGCAATCAGAGCAGAAATAGGAAATGCAGGAGTCTTGGATTCCACAGTGGGATTAACTTCCCTTTTCTGCTCTCTTTCAGGACAGGAAAAACCACTGAACTCGCCCCATCTTTGGGACCAAGAGCTTTGGTGCTGGAGTAGGCAAAGCCAGCTAGGGCCCCCCTTGTCCTGCCCATGGTGTGGGTCAGGGACAGGCTCCTCTTCTCCTCTGTGCTGGGATGAACTGCCTAGGGAATGCTGTTTCTGACAGCCCGGTCCTAGCCCCGGCTACTGGAAATGGGCGGAGGTGAAGAGGCAAGTGCCAGAGTTGCTTGGGGATGATGGAATTGTGGTGTTTGGCTGTGCCCAGAGGGGCAGGTTGGGCATTTCTGTGTGTCTGAGGACCGGTTTGGGTGCTGGGGAGCCCGGGGAGCCGAGCTCTCAGTGCATTCCCAGCTCACCCGGGGGTGGGAGCTGGTGCAGGGCTCTGGTCGGGCTCGGGGCAGGCCCTGGCCCCGGCACAGACACGCTGGGGTGGTTTGGGGACGCTTGGGGAGCAGTGGGAAGAAAATGAGGGATGGTGCTGGGCGGAGCAATTGGCCTGTGCTCGTGTCAGCGCAGCCGTGCAGGGCACTGGGATCTGGGTAAAGCACCGGCTCTCCTGGTGTTCAGGGATGCAAGGTCTGAGGGACTGGATTTACTTGGGGTTTTCCAGGACAGCAGGAAGAAGAGGAAATGTGGTGCCAGAGGTGCATCCCATCAGGTTGCATTTCCCTCTTTCCCATTTCCATTTCCTCAGTGCGGGTGTCCCCTGCAGCCCATGAGCACGGGGCCGGTGACAGCTCCCTGTCTGTAGAGGGATTCCTTGTGGAACAAGGGCATATGATACCCCTGGAAAGACTGGACACTGCAGGGTTGCTGAGGAAAAGCTCCTGAACAGGCCCCTGACTGCAGGCAGCCCTGAGAGTCCTTGGCAAGGTATACAGCTGCCCGGCTCCCCCTCTGATTAGAGTCCATCTAGAGGGACTGGGCATGAATCTTTGCAAAAGTAGATATAAGTTGGCATAGTTGAACAATAAAGGGAGAAGGATGCTTAATCGTATCGGTGTACGTGTCGTTTATGCGGCCAGCTCTCCGGACTCGGTCCCTAACACCTGTCCTCCTCCTGTGCCCCTTTTGTTGGACAAGTCTCAAATGGCAACACACATTCCCAAAGCCTGTCTGCTTCCTTAAATCCATGGACCAGCTAGTGCTGTCACTGAACAGCTGAAATGAGCTTTCAGAGCCTATAAACTAGCAGGAGTGACAAACAAATGGATTTGAATCTGGAAATAGGTGAGGTCCACCCACCCACTGCTGCTGATGCAGAGACTGGGGCTCAGGGCATCTGTGCAGCCCTTCCCTTTGGCACTGATCGTGCACTGGAATGTTGTGTTGCTGCCAAACCGGGCCTCAAACCAGAAGAAGGTAAGCCCTGACCATTTGCCCCTGACCCTGGCACACCCACAGTGTGTTATCTGGAGCGTGTGCCTCAGCTGGTGTCATTTGAGTTTCACCAGAGTTGCAAGTTGGCTCCTGCTCTGGGCGATTGCGAGTGACCATCGCATCAGTTCTGCACTAAACACCGTTTAGCCAGACCCAGAGATTTGGCCACATAGTGACTTCTGAACAGAAAATCAGAATGCAGGAAAAGTGCCAGGACCACGGCCGGGCCCGGGTACAGCACGGTCTTTGTGGGTCACTGTCACTCCACTCTTACAGTCTCTCCTCATCTTTCTTGTGGGCTCCCTTCAGGTACAGGAGCCATTGCTCACTGGTGTTTTTGACTATTCTCTGTCAAGGAAAGGAGTTGAATTTCCTTATCAAATCTAATATATCCCATCTGGAGCACTAACTGAATTAGATAATTGGATAATTAGTTAATTAGCCAATTTTTCGGCGCGCACACACACCACCCACACCTATCACTCATCCTAAGCTCTACCCCCCATTCATCGCAGGCTCCCACCCCACACACATGTGTCACGCCCCCCCTGGCCCGTGTCACGCCCCCCCGTCCCCGGCCCCGCCCCCGCCGCGCGCGTCACGCTGTCCCGGCCCCGATCACCGCCCCCGCCGCGCGCGTCACGCCGCTCCGCCCCTGGCACCGCCCCCGCCGCGCGCGTCACGCCGCTCCGCCCCTGGCACCGCCCCCGCCGCGCGCGTCACGACGCTCCGCCCCCGGCACCGCCCGCGCCGCGCGCGTCACGACGCTCCGCCCCCGGCTCCGCCCCCGCCGCGCGCGTCACGACGCTCCGCCCCCGGCTCCGCCCGCGCCGCGCGCGTCACGACGCTCCGCCCCCGCGGCGCGCGTCACGCCGCTCCGCCCCCGGCACCGCCCCCGCCGCGCGCGTCACGCCGCTCCGCCCCCGCCGCGCGCGTCACGCCGCTCCGCCCCCAGCACCGCCCCCGCCGCGCGCGTCACGACGCTCCGCCCCCGGCACCGCCCCCGCCGCGCGCGTCACGACGCTCCGCCCCCGCCGCGAGCGTCACGACGCTCCGCCCCCGGCACCGCCCCCGCCGCGCGCGTCAGGACGCTCCGCCCCCGCCTCGCGCGTCACGACGCTCCGCCCCCGCCTCGCGCGTCACGACGCTCCGCCCCCGGCTCCGCCCGCGCCGCGCGCGTCACGACGCTCCGCCCCCGGCTCCGCCCGCGCCGCGCGCGTCACGACGCTCCGCCCCCGGCTCCGCCCGCGCCGCGCGCGTCACGACGCTCCGCCCTTTCCCTCGCGCGCAATGTAGCCCCGCCCCTCGCCCCGCCCCTCTCCCCTCACGGCGCTTCCCGCCTCCGGCACCAGTCCCGCGCCGCTCCTGCACCTGCCGCCATCCGGAGCCCACCGGTCCGGCACCCGCCGCCGCCTGCAGCCACCCGCCAGCCCCCCGTGAGCCGCCGCCGTCCCCCCGCCGGTCCCGCACCGCTCCGCCTCCTCACACCGCCCCACCGCACCTCCCCGCCGCCCGCCGCTCCCCCCTCCCGCCATTGTGGGTCCCCTCAAGGTATCCCCCGCCCCGTGCCGCCCGCGGGTCCCTTCAGGGCAGCCCCCGCCGCCTCACGGCACCCCTTCCCGCCATTGCGGCTCCCCTCAGGGTACCCTCCACCCCTTGCCGCCCGCGGCTCCCCTCAGGGCAGCCCCCGCCGCCTCACGGCACCTCTTCCCGACATTGCGGCTCCCCTCAGGGTACCCTCCACCCCTTGCCGCCCGCGGCTCCCCTCAGGGCAGCCCCCGCCGCCTCACGGCACCCCTTCCCGCCATTGCGGCTCCCCTCAGGGTACCCTCCACCCCTTGCCGCCCGCGGCTCCCCTCAGGGCAGCCCCCGCCGCCTCACGGCACCTCTTCCCGACATTGCGGCTCCCCTCAGGGTACCCTCCACCCCTTGCCGCCCGCGGCTCCCCTCAGGGCAGCCCCCGCCGCCTCACGGCACCCCTTTCCGCCATTGCGGCTCCCCTCAGGGTACCCTCCACCCCTTCCCGCCTCACGGCCCCTCTTCCCGCTGTTGCGTCTCCCCTCAGGGCGCCCCCCCCGCAAGCCCCCCCCTTCCCGCCATTTATGCACCACCCCACAGCACCCCTCAGGCCACCATTTTAGCCCACCCAGCCGCAGCAGGCAGACCCCCCAGCACCAGGAGAACACCGCAGCCCCCATGGAAGGACAACACCCACACAAAAAAGGTTAGAAAAACACACAGAGGGTGGCAGCCAAGGAGGGACACTGCAGGGGGACACAATTAAGGCCGAGAGCCCAGGGGGACATTCCAGGGGGATATAATAAAGGCCAAGAGCCCAAGGAGGAGGCAGCAGGAGAACATAATAAAGGCCAAGAGCCCAGGGGGAGTCCAGGGAATAAAGAGAAAGGGCTCAAAAATCACACACTACACAACAAACACAAGGGGTATGACACACAAGCCCTGTTGCCTAAACCTAACCTTAACCAGGACCCCAAACAACAGCCCTTTCTCCCTAAAAGCAGCCACAGGCAGCAGCCCTCCCCACAGCTGGAGGTAATAATCCCAAATGCTGAGCCCATGCCAGCACCCTCCCCACAGCTGGAGGTAATAATCCCAAATGCCGAGCCTATGGCAGCGCCCTCCCCACAGCTGGAGGCAACAGTTCCAAATGCTGAGCCAATGCCAGCACCCTCCCCACCTAAGCCTAATCCCAAACCCTAACCCCTAGCCCCCTAGCCCTGACCCTGACCACAACCCTAACCCCCAACCTTAACCCAACCCCCTAACACTAGCCCTAGCCCCAGCGCTAGCCCAGACCCTAACCCTATAGCCCCAATACCAATACAACAGCAGAACCCCAGCACCAGGACCGCAGCAGGAATCCACCACACAAGGGACAACGCACGCAGGCCAGAGAACAGCAGGTAAGGTCCAGGGGCCAAGGGGTACAGTAGTACATAGGGTGGAGGGGGCAGAGGACCAGCAGCCAGTGCCACATTAGGTACCACACACCACCATCAGGAGTAGAAGCCAGGCTAGGGTCAGGGGTGCAGGGTAGGAGGCAGGGCCAGGGTCACAGGCCAGGGCCACAAGCACAGGTCAGGGTCATGGCTTAGGGCCAGGGTCACAGGCTAGGGCCACAGACCAGAGTCACAGGTTAGGGATAGAGCCACAGGTAAGAGCCAGGGCCACGGGCCAGGGGCCAGGGTCAGAGCCAGGACCAGGGGATAGGGGCCAAGGGCCAGGAGCTAGGGGCATAGGGTTAGGGGCCAGGGGTGCAGGGTCAGAGGCATAGGCCCAGCGGGGTAGGGCCAGGAGCATAGAGCCAGGGGCTAGGGGCATAGGCTTAGGGGTGCAGGGCTAGGGGCCAGCGGTCAGGGGTGTAGGGGTCAGGGGCCAGGGGCATAAGGGTCAGGGGTGTAGGGGCCAGGAGTCAGGGGTGTAGGGCCAGGAGTGTAGGGGTCAGGGGCACAGGGGTCAGGGGCATAAGGGGCCAGGGGCATAAGGGGCCAGGGACATAGGGGTCAGGGGTCAGGGGCGTAGGGGTCACGGGCACAGGGCCCAGGGGTCAGGGGCACAGGGGTCAGGGGTGTAGGGGCCAGGGGCGTAGGGGTCACGGGCACAGGGCCCAGGGGTCAGGGGTGTAGGGGTCAGGGGCACAGGGGTCAGGGGTGTAGGGGCCAGGGGCGTAGGGGTCAGGGGCGTAGGGGTCAGGGGTACATCAGCCAGGGGCATAGGGGTCAGGGGCAGAGGGCTCAGGAGTCAGGGGCACAGGGGTCAGGGGCATAGGGGTCAGGGGTCATGGGCGTAGGGGTCAGGGGTGTAGGGGTCAGGGGCATAGTGGCCAGGCACGTAGGAGTCAGTGGTCAGGGATGTCGGGGCCAGGGGCGTAGGGGTCAGGGGCGTAGCGGCCAGGGGCATAGGGGTCAGGGGTTAGGGGTTTAGGGTTAGGGGTTTAGGGTTAGGGGTTTAGGGTTAGGGTTAGGGTTAGGGTTAGGGTTAGGGTTAGGGTTAGGGTTAGGGTTAGGGTTAGGGTTAGGGGTTAGGGTTAGGGTTAGGGTTAGGGGTTAGGGTTAGGGTTAGGGTTAGGGTTAGGGTTAGGGTTAGGGTTAGGGTTAGGGGTTAGGGTTAGGGTTAGGGTTAGGGTTAGGGGTTAGGGTTAGGGGTTAGGGTTAGGGTTAGGGGTTAGGGTTAGGGTTAGGGTTAGGGTTAGGGTTAGGGTTAGGGTTAGGGTTAGGGTTAGGGTTAGGGTTAGGGGTTAGGGTTAGGGTTAGGGTTAGGGTTAGGGTTAGGGTTAGGGGTTAGGGTTAGGGTTAGGGTTAGGGTTAGGGTTAGGGTTAGGGGTTAGGGTTAGGGTTAGGGTTAGGGTTAGGGTTAGGGTTAGGGTTAGGGTTTG